>NW_024066986.1:600000-770264 GCF_015039405.1 Cantharellus anzutake | reverse complement strand
CCAAACAACGGACCAGAAGACGTCTCACGAGGGAGTAACACGTCCCAACATGACAGCCAATTTGGTGGAAGCATTCCGCCGACACCTTTCGTGGATCTGTTTGGTGGTTCGCCGTTCCATTCCGCTGAGGCCCTCCATCAAAATTTTATGAGTATGGCGACGATTTCGAGGAGGCAGACGGAGATCACGACGATCATTATGCAGGCCAGCACTCGTATAAGACTACAACAGCAGCCAGTGGCACTACGACCCCGAACCGTCGTGATCATCAGGTCCATCATACACATTCTCATTCTCACGGAGACTTTGAGTCGCCTTTACATCAATCGACGCCCAAGTCTGGGGGTGCTGCCCAGCACCCGCACTCATTGAAGGATGATTCGGATAGCGAGTATGAGTTTAGTGCGTTTGCAATGGATGATTCAGTGGTGTCGAGAGGTCGTGGTGGCAACAATGGTCCCTGGTCGCAGCAGATGCCCGGTGGGTCTCAAGATGCCATTGAGTTGCCTCATGCGGGGGGAGAGACCCCAGCGGCCAGACGAATCGGTATCAGAGGACGAATGATGGACACAATTAGCCCTCAAAGGGTAAATAATGATATTCACCATAGGGGCGCGCGACGAAGGGTATAAGGAATGAATGCGCTTAGCCTCGCTGGTTTCCGCTGGTTTCCGTCGTCGGCGCCGGAGGAAGGTGCCCTTTTACATAATACAATGTGTTTATTGGCTTTGTTTTCAAACGAGCATGTTGTATCATAGTTGACATTTGTTCCGATCGGACTTCAGATCGGTGCGGGCGCAGACGTTACAGATATGCCCTGTGGCCACGGGACAGTGTGTTGAGCAGCAAAAACTTGTCGCAGCCGCGAATCGAACGCGGGGCGGATCGAACAGACTATGTAAGTGGCAACGATCCAGGTTACCTCTACCCCACTGTGACGGAACGAAATTTTGTGATCCTTGTCTCTCCCTCAACATATCAAATTGTAAAACGCTGTTCATTCACGTTGAGTCAGGTGGTGTGGCGGGAATTTGAAATTCTCGCCGATCGATAGGGTAATCGATAGGGTAACTGACAAATTAATACGACGCGGTATAATTTTACTAGTTGGCCCCCTTCGCAGTGGAATACCGAGCGACTAGGCAGGTGATCAGGTTCTATAGTATACTTATTAGACTGAAACTACCAGTCAGACTTGGCTCGGCCGTAGCGGAGTTGGCCGAGTTTCATCCATTGTATTCATTCCTCGATTCTCGACTTGAACTTCCAGACTTGTCGTTGGGCCAGCGCTGCTGCGCTGAGACGTCTTTCAAATAATGTTTACTGCAGGAGAAGTCCTGTGCCTCACATCAAGCGGGCGGGCTACGAAGGGCGTCTGAGTTCAAGATGCCCGTCTACCAGACCTCTGACGCAAGACGAGAGGCGTCACCGTGCGTTGGAAGAACAGAAATCGGCGAGTTATGTCCTTATGACCGAGTTTTGTGGTATTCTTATGGATAGGCAGCGCCGGGAGAACGGATTAACGCGGCGAGGAATATTGATAGTATGGCATTCCTTTCTTTGGCAATGAGGATGAGGAGGATGAAGATAGTGACGATGAGGAAAATGACGAGGGACGCCTCGAAATTAGTGCGATGGATGTGCGAAAGAAGAAGCATGTGAGAGGTACCGTAGATGGGCTAGTGCCATTCAGAGCATGCTGCAACCTAGCGGTGATAGTGTTCTCCTTCAAGCCGACGGCAGCGGATGCGGGAGGCGAGGTGTCCTCAGCTTTTAAAGGGAAGAGGAATAGAAGGAGGAAGAATCGTAGATACGCAGATGTTTTGTATGTTTGCTGAGCTGTTGGAGCTTCAAACGGGTGAAGGAGTTCTTCGTATGGATGGTGAGCGTCCTGTTTTTGACTTGGCTATTCGCGGGAACAGAGCTGACGTTGCGTCTCACATGGAGAACACGATGGCTTCCTCACAACCTTGAGACGGGCTGGGTAGCGCTAGCACCGATACCGGTTGGGAAACGGTGTCTTGCTGTGACCTATTCAGGAAAGGATTACAGGACTCAGGTGCGATGCTGGATGTGATGCCATTCCTTGGGTCTTTTCTCATGATTGACTGGTGGTAGCTAGCTCTACACAGTTGTTTTCCCGTTTAAAGGGAGCAAGGTTCCTCAAATTCCCCTCGCCTTTACCCATGAACTCGATTCTCGATTGCGTATTGGATGCAAACTGGGAAGTCAATGGGATTATTCATGTGCTGGACATATTACGGTGGCACGGTAAGGATTTCACAGACTGTGAAGCTAATTTTAGGTACCGTCTCATTGCAGGACCCGTTTTCGATCGTTAAGCTCATACTGTTGCTTGGGTAACAGATTCTGGTGGCGGGACTCGAGAATCTCGGAAATAACACCATTGCCACCATCCCGTTTTCGGAAGAGACCAAAAAATCTGAAATCGACCCAGAAAGCCTCAATGGAATTTGATTTTGCATCGATGGCACAGGCTGAACGGGAGATACCGTTGACGTTTCAATATCCATATGTTTTCTTGCCGGTTCCGTATTACACACCCCCAATATCCATGGAGATGTTTTTGACCACTGTGATCCCGGCTGCGAAGATGACGAGGTCGTTCGAGGTAAAGTTGCCCCCTGCGTTGCCTTCGACATCTTGGGCTGGAAGTGATGAGATGGAGATGGATGGAAACGGATAGCGTTGTGAGCGGGAACAAGATCGCCGATGGGTCCATGGAAGTGGAAGCTGAAGGGGCTCTGCAAACAGGTATTGCGACCGACGGTTTATTATTGTACGTATCGGAGGCATCGTATCAGTCGGTGAGCAATGGTCTTGTTAATCCATCGCTTTTTCTTCCTTACAGTGTGCATTTAGGGTGAGACTCCATTATCGACTTGGGTGCCCACCAAGCCGTTGGAAGGTGGCCTATCGAACCCCGTAACACTGGATCTATTTGAAGCGTGAGCCCATTGCATCCCCTTTCCTTGCGTCATTGCCCCACTAAGGATGCCGGCTAGACTGATTCAAAAACGATCATTTGGACGCGGCAATGGAAGATGACGCTTGTCGTGAGGTAGAGATACTACCAATACGCGTTGCGAGGCCCGCGTCTGATCGGAGAACACTTCATGCACCACGCGAGCCTGACTTGACGCCGGCCTCATCCGCAAATTTTTCTGTACTCAATCATGCCACCAACCGTTTTGTCAATTGCATTCAATTCCTTATTCGGTATTTTTTTCGCGCATTACGCAACCCGGTCTCGAGCGGGTGCTCAAGGGAATACATGAGACTTAAGTCCATGGTCCCCTGGATTATCACTATAACCATGAGCCCTATCAACCCCTCGAGATTTTTGGGGACCGGCATGTTTACTAACAGACAAATATAACAAATCAACAGTACAAGCTAAGGTGAACGCAAGTCGCCCGGCTTTCGGCAATCCTCAGAGCAGGCAACTCTCTCCTGTGGCTACAGGAGTTGTGGGGCTCCCAGCAGGTAGCCCCACCCTCAGCCCACAATTTTTCCGTCTTTTTCTGCACACTTCTCGGCTTAGTGAGTTTGAGGCTTTGTCAGCCAGGTCTAGCCTGGAACCCGTTAGCGCCTAACGCTTCTCCGGGGCACCCCAGGTATATAGCCCCGACACACCACCGACCCCGTATAAATCGAATTATTATGTTCAAAAGAAAGTAAGTTTTCAGGAAGGATTGAGAGTACCTGGGAGACAGTGGAACACTATTCCAATGCTCTGGGAGCTGTGAGAGCGAAATTGAGTTTCCTGATCTGAGGCTTGGTGAAAACGCCAAAAATCTGTAAGACACCCACTAAGAGCGAGTGAACAGAAAATGAATTAATCAGGCCAGCAGCGTGTCCCCATTACAGAAAACAAAACGCCGAATTAAGAGGTGGTAGAGTATATAGTGGAGCATACAGTACTGACTCGGTTCTAATATAATGCGGACCTCCATAGATCGCGTAAGGCTCACTCCGAGTCCGAAAGGCTGAAAGTGAGACGTGGGGAACTGCGAGGAGTCCCGATACCCGGTCACTTGTGTGTTTAGATGAGTGGCTTTCCAGTCACTCTTGAGCTGTAGCGTAGCCCAGTGTCTCTTGTGTTTCCACTTTGGACGGTCCAGCAGGGGGTCGTCGAAGATTCTCACGTCTGTTCGATCAGGATCTCCTTTTCTCAACTCCACTGCCTGGAATAACATGGCCACTCAATCGAGCTACTGACCGAAAGCACCGCCTTTATGTTATGTCAAAGCTGTGGAATCCTGCATAAGGGTACACTACACACGATATAAGTAATTATATTACATATGATGTAGCTCAACTTCCGCAATGTCCCATGCTGGCAAGCGGCGACAAATCTAGTAATGCGCGAATGCGATCAGGGAGGACCCCGATGAGCCTTTGTACTTCATCGCCTATTGGTGGGCTCATTAGCATGTGCAGAAAGGCGACGCTATAAAACTTACCTATCGATATCGATGGATCAGATGCCCCTAAATCCCGCAGTACAATCACTAGAGTTCGGAAGAGTTCAAGGCTCCCTACTAGCCTGCCAGGCTCGGCTTCGTTGGTGGGAGAAATATGGCATCTTTGGATCTCGTGCGCCATCACGACAGAGGCGTCCAAAACATGAGGCTGGAAAGTTTGGGTTAAATATAATGAAACATCAAAAATCTGTAAGACACCCACCAAGAGCGAGACATCTTTGTAGACAGTAGGAATAGGGGAGTAGACGGCCTCCGTTTGGCTCTGACCCGTCACGCTCGCGGACGGGGATATTACAAGCTTGAGCAACGCCGCCATCCCGTTCGCCGCCTGTACAGCTTTTTGGCGCGCCTCAGTGATTACCCCCCCTCCAGATATGGCTACAGCACAAGGGGATTCGAGCAGAACATTTTGCAAGCTGATCATCGCCGCATAAACAATTATCTTCACCGAAAAAAGGGCAGGGTTAGGCTTCTGGGGGAAAATCGTCACCCCGTTGGGATTTTGAGATTGGAGAATTGGGCGACCAAATCCAAGGTCGCTGCACTCCCCATTTATGAGGCCAAAGTCGCTATTCAATGACGGCATCGTTTCTTGATATACGCAGAGAGATGCTTCGAGAAAGTTGAATATTTTCCAGAATGGAACGCTTGAGCCCACGCGGAGCAGGTTTCAGCATCTCCTACCAGGTGGTGAGTCAAGAGTGTGTCAATCGTTTCCGTGTAGACATACCCCCATTATATGCACGGAGGAGTCGTATACCCTCAAAAAGCAATTCCAGCCGAGCTCTGAGACAGACATGATCCATTTCTCTACTGACGTCGAATATGCCGGGGTTGAGGGACGTGCCAGTTAAGGCCCAGTGGTGAATCCAGTCGGAGTTAGAGGCTTGGAAGGCATTGGCGGGGGAATTCTGAAAGCTGATGCCACATGCGGATCTATGGATCTCAGCAAGCGCCTATGTGCAAGTGGCCAGGGTCAAATTCCAATGATTCGTTTTCGAACTGGCCACTCACATCCTCAGGCAACGAGCTAGGCAGTCCTGATTCTCTTGTGAGTATACGATCCGCCACATTCAACGCGAACCAGGCGTGCCTCTGTTCAATCATTTCGAAATCGTTTCTGGGCGGAGGCAGTAAGCCTACGGTATCACTTTGATACTGAGCCCTGGTCAATGTTTGCAGCCCGCAAGCGATAGCAAGCCGAATGGCGCCAGATAAGGTCGTGTAAGCTTCGGGATACCGACGAGTGCGGGTAAAGTAAACCCCAAGCAGAGTCGAAGCGAGGAGGAAATCCACAAGACGATCAACGAAAGCCAGCGACATCTCCAGATCCGAGCGCGTCCGGGCTACGAGGAAGGCTTCATGTGACGACATAGAGCCCCCACCAACATGACAAGCAAGGAGGCACATTGAATGCACGAGGGAGGGGTGAACTTGAAGGGCCCCGCCATCCGATGGAGAAGAACGTATACCTCCAAGCACCTTTGCAGCAAGCGGTCCAGAATGGAACTGGAAACGGTGTGCTAAAAAGATCCGAAGGCTTAATATTTAGTGCAGTCAGATCCAGAAGGGAAGTGCGAGCTGGACGGGGCACACATACAGATAATCTTTGAGTCGGTGTGGCATTTCTACCTGGATGTCCCAATTCGCCAGAGCGCGTTCTACTTCCGCACGAGTAATAACTCTTGGATAGGTTTCTCCTGGATGAGAAAGTGATTGCTCTGCAGATGCGAAGGCAATATTGGAGTAAAGAATTGACGCAGGGAATATGGGTATGGTCCTGGGATATGCCTCAGGGATATGGGGCTCCTGCATCCTCTCGAGCTGAGGCGAAATGGCGAGCCGAGGGCTCGGTGAGCCCAAATAGGCTCTAGCACCCTCCACGCCATGAATAGGCGAAGTCCGGTTATTATATCTGAGGGCGGCTATCTCGCTCTCCAGGCTTCGAATGATTTCTTCTAGCCTTCTAACCCTGGCCCTAGAAGTCTCTTCCGCATACTCGCATGACTTCCCTAGTCTACGACATCGTCCACACGCCGGCCTTACACCGTCGCATTTCTATAAAGGATGATGTGCCAGTCAGAGTTGCCCGTGCATTCATGAAGATCTCGCTTCTCACAGTTTTCCTGTGGCGACACACCAGGCATGCAAGACCCGACTCGAGTAAGTCATGTCGTTTCTTAGGGATCTTTGAGGCCGATGCAGACATTGGTGCTTGAGAGCTTGAGGGGGGATATTCGTTGCGCGCTGCATTTATCGGCACACCAACAATACACGAACCTGACCATGGGAAATGAAAAATCAGTTATGCCTTCAGCATGATGTCGCAGGACTAAATTCCGGAAATTGAATACCGCGGCCGGACCCTCAATCGCGTGCCTGCGGGGAAGAAGGGTAGTTAGGGGTACTCGGGTGCGAGTGGCGGTTAAATGAGGCAAAGAGGTCGAGATAAAGGGCGGGTTCGTCAGCTTGGGACACAATGTTTGTGCTTCAAAGGTCGTCCTTCCGTTAGGCATGATGCAGTCATAGAGGCTGGAGTCGTGCCTACATTGGACTGGATGGAGATAGATGGCCATTAGATGCATCTATTTCCCCAGGGACTGCTGTGGCTTCTGTAATCGCACCCGAAAGTTAATAAGGACCAGTAATGCTAGGGAAAGTCGCGAGAATGTGGACAATAAAATGGATCAACCCGTGACTCAGGCCAGTAGCGTGTTCTCATTCCCGAAAACAAGACGCCGAATCAAACTCTATGAATGGCAGAGTGTAGCGGAGCGCCCAAATCCACTCCGAACTGTGATGCTAGAACTCGACCATGAAGAACAGCCGCACATTTTAGCCCTCGAGCCCCTAGGTGCTACCATTTAGTCTGTGTACGAAAGGTAGGAAACCTTAATCCTGCTGCGCCGACTTGAACTCGCCAGAGAGAGCTGCACGTGGTTCCACAGCGGACCCCAACACCGACCGCGTGAAGTTCCCTCCGAGTTCGACAGGCCGAAGTTTGGAAGTGGGGCTGGACGTGTGAGACGCTGGGAGGAAGCCCGATAACGGGTGACTTGAGTATGAGCAACGAGGTTCGGCCACAACTATCTGCCAACTCATTTCCCGTTTTGGGTTGGATTAAATAATCAGCCTAAGCCTAATGCTCAGTGGCGTGTGTCATCCGTCGAGCGCATCATTGAATTTTTCGGCTAGAATTTTGATGCGCTGATGCGTTCGGAAGCGTTGGGAGTGACTAACGAGTGCACTTCGATGGACTAAAGCGATTGTCATGGAGAATGTAAGTAGTTGAGGATACAGGACGAAAATTCGTCATCATTCCCAGGAAGCCCCCTTC
Organism: Cantharellus anzutake; assembly: GCF_015039405.1. NCBI lineage: Eukaryota > Fungi > Basidiomycota > Agaricomycetes > Cantharellales > Hydnaceae > Cantharellus > Cantharellus anzutake. The sequence goes on along the minus strand of NW_024066986.1, from coordinate 762,419 downwards.
TTTGTGGCCATGAATCGAAAGGCCGTCAGTGTAAGTACTGAAGAAAGGCCTCACCTCAGCCTCAGAAATGAGCAGTGAGGAGAGAATAAGAAGTGGCTCCGTAGCGTGGCAAATCCGAATGAATTGCGCCTTCAGCAACCCTCAAAAATTCGATTGGGATCGGGAGGGAATAACTCGAATCGAAGTCATCTCAATCGAGCCTGGATTGTTGATGCCTTTACGCAAGTTAGGGACATGAAGACCTTTTACTCCTGTACCTGCTGCATGGAGCCATTAGTCCTGGTTTAATAACATCACTCTAATATAATCGCGCGGTGATACGCAACTTGAGATGATGCTGAACAATCCCGCATTTTTGAAGTGTCGAGCAGACAACACAGATATTCATTAATTTCCATTGCGTCGGACGCGCGTAACTCAGCTTGTGAGCAGGGCCGTCTCCCTCTGCGTTATCAGCTTCGTGTTTGGACTGGCAAGTCCTATATTAGCAGCGATAGGGCCGGCGACCTATGTAAGCGCCTTGGGTTCTGCATTGTCTACAAACAAGTCGCCCTTGTATTTTGCGTTGCGCCGCGTGTCCTCGCGCGAGTCTTCAGATCCACCCTCTCTGTATACATTCGGCCATGCTAACTGCGAGTGTGAGGCCTTTCTTGCGTTTCCCCTCCTTCCTCTTCATTTTGTCACCTCTTGCCCATGACCTTTGTCTGTGTTCATTTTCATTTCTGTCGACTTGCATCTTGCACTACTGTATGTACGGGTGGCACGATGTCCATTTTCGACTACCTGCCATTTAGCTTGGTTCAGAGCGTGCGAACAACGGAAATGGCCGTTCAAGCGCGCGTCGTCCTGCGGCCCATTCTACCATGTCAAAAGCAGCTTCAACTGCCCCTCCGATATCTAAAAACCGTGCCCTGCCAGCAAGGGAGGCTCTGTCCTTCAAATCGGTATTGGTGCGATGAGAGGGCTCTTATGAGTAGTCGACTCTTGCTCATTCAGGTTGTAGCAAGCTTACGAAACGCGACAATGGAAGCGTGGCTTGAAGACCGCGGACCAAATATTGAAGAAATACCCGGACCACGGGGGTACGTTTTCATGCCTCTGAGATATTCGCTGCGGCTGATATGCCCGTGCTAGAGACTCTGTCTATGAAAGGTCTCATACTGACGAACTTGAATCGTAAAGAAGAAGGCATTGAGCTTGTTCGAAAGGGTCTTCGCATGGACTTGACGTCTCATATTTGTTGGCATGTTCTTGGCCTCGTTCACAAAGCCGATCGTAATTACGCAGAAGCCCTCAAATGCTACACACAAGCGCTTAAATTCGAGAAAGTTTGTGTCAACATGCCCCATTTCCTAGAATATCACTGATTATGTATCCAAGGATAATTTGAACATCCTGAGAGATGCTGCCCACATGCAAACGCAGTTGCGCCACTTTGACCAATTGGTCGAGACGCGACAGACCCTGTTAAAGTACCGGGCCAATCTTCGCCAGAGCTGGATTGCGTTAGCCTTAGCATATCATCTCAATGGAAAACTGGACTTTGCGAAGAAAGTCCTGGAACAGTACGAGGCAACGGTGAAGGATGTACCTCCTCGTGATCCAGAACATTCAGAACTTCTGTTGTACCACGTTCGTATTCTGGAAGAGATGAAACGCCACGATGAAGCATTAGACTTCCTCGTTAAGAATGTGGTTTCCCAGTCCATAATTGACAAATCCACGACCGCTATCCTCAAAGGTCTGTGATTGTTCCAAAGTCCATTGTTCGTACTCAATGAGGAGTATGTAGCTCGACTACTGCACAAGCTTGGGAAGACGGACGAGACTCGAGAGGCCTGGCTCTCCATCATCGACAGCAATCCAGAATCTTACGATCATTATCGTCGTTATTTATTGACACAAGGCATTGACATGGGTTGGTAATTTCGTTCGTAGCAGAAAATGGGGACTCACCTTGCAACCTCAAACTAGATTCCCTTGAAAACGACAGTCGTACTGCTGCTATCAAAGTTCTCCATCAACTATCAGCTCGGATTCCCAGAGCCATCGCACCCCGGAGGATTCTGCTGAAGTTAACATCAGGTAAGAAAGTAGTGGGCTACACTCCAGGCGTCCTCTGATAGAGGCTAGGGGATGAGTTCAGACTACTAGTTGCAACGTATTTTGAAGCAGCAATTGCACGTGGCATACCTTCGCTCTTTTCTGATCTCAAGGATTTGTATGTTTCCAGTGAGAAACGACAAGTCATAGAAGATATTGCAGAAGATTTATATAGAAAGACCCTGGAGAACTCCAAAGGCAAGTTACTATCCCTGTCCGCTTCGCATCTCTTAACCCGAAACTTTCCATAGAGTATCCACCCTCTTCCCACATCTGGGTATTGTACTATCTCATTCAACACCATGCCACCAATCCCAGCACCATCCCTCGAGCCTTAGCATTGGCTGATAAAGCCATTGAGCACTCACCGGCTCTTCCTGATTTGTACATGGCAAAGGCACGCGCCCTGAAACGTGCGGGGAATCCTTTTGAGGCTTGCATTACCATGGCCTCTGCATGGCGTCTCGACCTTCAAGACCGTTTTTTGAACACCAAAAATGCGAAGTATTTGTTGCGGGCAGGCTATATTGAAGAAGCGATTAAAATGCTTGGATTGTTCACAAAGGTTGCCATTCTTTTGGAAGCGCCATTTTTTTTGACTAACCTCTGTGCTCGTAAAGAAAACTGCATCGCTACCGGGAGCAGATCTAGAAGAAATGCAATCACTATTTTACATGAGAGAGGCGGGAGACGCCCAGCATCGTTCTGGAAAGTTAAACCTTGCACTTAAGCGCTACAACGTTCTCTTCAAGGTATGTTTGTCCCATCCCAGGGAACAATGTGCTTATGGGAAATATGCCCAAGACGTTCGATGATATTGAGGACGATCAATACGATTTCCATGCCTATGCCTTGCGGAAATTTACGATGACCACTTATCTACTGTGCGTATTGCATACTCATTAACGCAGTGTCCTTGCCGACACATCTTGGCCTCATAGACTGATTGAAATGGAAGACAATTTACGGTCGCATCCTGCTTATGCTCCTGCTGCACTTGCGGCGGCGAAGGTTCGTAAGACTTCTTTCAGAACTGACCGTTAGAAGTCCCACTACTTTTTTTGCAGATATATGTACAAATACATGACGAAACGAAACCTGCCCCACAAACATGTAAGAATGTTGCGGAGTCCCCCGTATTGTACACACTCATTGAGCCCTTACAGCAGCCCTCGATAGTAAGAAAAGGGCGGGTAGAAGGGGGAAGAACGTTGAGATTAAGCCGCAGGAGGATTCGAAGAAAGGTAAACTTGTCTAGGTGATCTTTGTGTACCTCCGCTCATTTAAAACAGCTCTGGCGACACCACCTAAGACAGATGACACAGATATTCCTGTCGTCAGGGATGACGATCCTGAAGGATTAAAACTCTTGACTGTTCCCGATCCGCTAGAGATTGCATGGAAACGATTATTACCGCTGCACTCTCTCCGACCAAAGCTCCTCGACACATGGCTTGTTTCCTTCGATGTTGCTATACGACAAAGTAGGTTCTCCCATTGCATTCGTTCACTCGGGTTTATGATTTAGCAAATGAACAGAGAAGTATCTACAAGCGCTGAAGGCTCTGAATCATGCTCGCAATCTATCACCAGGCGACCCAGGAGTCCATTATCGTCTGATAGAATTCAAGCTTGCCGGTGAGTCCGCTTACATTTTCGTGGCCTTTGATTTAAGGAAGCCTGTCCTTATATGCAGTCGAACAACCAAATTTGAAACTCCCAGCACCCGTCCAGACAGTGATCACAGAAGAGCTATTACAAATCTTCCCAGCCGATGTTTCTTTAGAAACCTTTAACTCTGCTTTCATGCAAACCAACGTATCACCTGGGTCGACATTAGGTGCCGCGCAGGCCCTGGTGCTCATTCGTGGGCAACAGTCCTCCCAAGTCGAAGCAGAGGAGCTTACATTTCAACTCTTACGACCAGAAACACATCTCTCCATCCAGGTAAGCGATGATCCTGTATTGCAGTTATATCAACGGATGAGCTCACATTTCCTATTCCCGATTCCGTGGTAGACTGGACTAGATGCTCTGGAGTTTTTGCGTACAACGTTGAAATCACCACGCCACGAGGAATTCCGGCTACAATGCGCCTTGCGATTCCCTCTTTCATGCGTTTTTAAGACCCGGGAGGAGCTGGATGAGCTGCGTGAGTCGACACTGAAGCACCTAGCTGCCTTGGAGGAGCTGGAGGGGGAGAAAGATGAGATCTTGGATGTGACCACCAATTAGCCTTTCCAGACGGGGTGCATGCCATATGGCCCTTGGGCCAGCAGACCTACAGGACACGAGACCGGATCTTTGGGTTTAGGATTAGTTTACAATTCAAACAAAGGGTGGCCTCATATACCTCCCCCAATATATATCTACGACTGTGATCGACTCTTCCCTCCACAAACCGTACAGGCGACTTTGAGCATTGCTATACTAGAAACCAGCGATTCATTAGCGCCAGACAATTATTTACAAGATCCAAGACAATGAAGAGAAAATGTAGGGAGAGACGAAAAATCCGAGAAATGGGCTCCTAATTAAGCCTTCAGCGTCTGCGACTATCAACAAGAAGACCAAGCGTAAAAGATTGTTGTCGCTCCTAAATCAACGGATGCAAATCCAGCTGAGGATAAAATCCCTCGGTTGGCCCCGCTTTTCACTTTTTCCTCAACTCATTCTTTTTATGGGCCGCGATTATTGTCCAACAGCTGAGCTTTCGACACACTCACTGTTGTCTACATGCGAGTTCAAGATGAATTATTGTTTCGTCCCAAGAGTATTGCTATTGGACCCGACTCGTCCGTGTCGGTGCATCCAGGTACACACGCGGGCCCGACATTCCACCGTCACGCTGGGGTTCGCTTCGCGAGCACCACCTTGTTAACGATCACCATCCATGTACGGTACTTCATGGCCGTCTATCTATCACCAGTATTCCCTTCGACAGTGCCAAGTTTGTGTACCTTACTGTCAGCTAGGTTCCTAAGCTATGGTTCCCGTGTTACATCGGTCCAAATATCATACAACTATACAGTTCCAAGTGTCACTGCGTCTGTTTGACTGCAACCTGGAGCTCTTTAAGTTATTCAAATTGACAAGGTGCACGGAAATCTGCGAGTGTCCTGCTGCCCTATGATCTCCCAACACAGCAAATGCCAGACAAGTTGCTTCATGACAATGGCGCTCCGATCGTCACTTTGCGAAGGACATTCGTTGTCTGGAATGCACATTATGATCAGCCCATGTGTGAACACAGATCATGGCTTCCTGGTTCACATACGTTAGCCATCGTATTACATACGAGCCCACTCTCGGAACAAAACTGTCGTATTCCAGGTTCTGGTGTCGGAAGAAGATGCCAGTGTGAGCAGCAACTTCGTTATCCACCCCCGCTATAGGCACGGACTGCCACTGGGGTGTTAGAGCCAAGGGCAAAACGATGAAGCGATGCAGATGTTTTCGCGGTTGCTTGGGAGGAAGCTCGTCTAATGCAATGGACGGTGGTCTCGACAGAGATAACTGTGAGGACGAACTTCGTGTGGATGGGGTTGGGGGAGTTGAGCGCTGTGACACATCGGAGAATTGAGTGCTTTCTTCTGAGGGCCAACGCTCAGGGCTCGGAACTTCTAAATGGGTCTGTCCGCTCCTGTTCTTTTTGGCTGACAATGCTTCCATCTTAGCCTTGGCCTTGGCCGCAGAGGCTTTGAATAAATCGAATTCCAAGGCGCTGCCTTCCGCAGCTGGCCCCGCATGGTGCTCTGGATGGAATGGCTGAGTTTCCAGTTTGAGACCACCGATGTGTGGAAGTTCGAAGCTTTTCAAGGAGGATGTGATGGAGCACTTTGTACCCTCGTCACCCTCCGGCACGGTATGAGTGTAAAAATGCACCCAATCGCCACCCCATTTTGTGAGAGCTGTGAAACGCTCATTTAGGCCCTCTCTGTCGATAACAGCAGAACCAAACTCGAAATAATCCGACACCCATTGGTACGCGGCACTGAAGGGGTGTTTGTCGTGTGCGTGACGGCTCAAGAATTTGAAAGTTTTAGAAATTTCTGACTCGGATGCTGCAGGCGATGCGGCACGTTTGTTTTGTGAATGAGTTGGTGATCGGTGGTTATTGACTAGAACAAAATTCTTTAGTGAAATGTGCACGGTAAGATGTGCAGGCTCCGTAGGTGCGTACGCGAAACATCGTCGACAGATTGGCGGGGTGCAATGTCCACTTTCGTGGTGTCGTTGACTTCTGCTTCGGGCTGCCTCTCACCCGCAAAGAGTGACGCTAGTCCGCTCACGATAACATGCGGGTCTAAGATAAGGAAGGTTGATATCTTGGTGACGGAAGTTGATGATGGTTAGCTTACGGACTCCAAGATAGGGGACGTCCATTGCAAGTATGCCAATGATGGGATGAACACTATCAGCCTGTCTCGCATTGATGACTGCAGCGTCTGCTACCAAGTATCCACCAAGTGAATGTCCAGTCAAAATGACCTTTCCTGGTGTGAGAGTATCGATCCTAAACAGGGGGCAGCTGAAGTCACTGCCGTATAGGAGAGTGTACAAATTCTCGTACCACCGCAGCAACTTCGCAACAGCATCTGCAATGGGGCGCTTGGCCTTGTATGTTGGGTATATGTGAGTATTCAGATTGATTCCTGGGAGCGATGGCTCCAAGTACGAGTGAAGATCGGTCGGGAACGACTGTCGGATAGTTGCAATAGAACGCATCAAGCAACTTGCAGATGTGCCCAAATACTTGCCTGAAAAGATGTATGATCCCCTCTCCAACCTTGCGCAGGCATCAATCTACGTACTGTCCATTCCGAATCATCAACACTCACCGTGGACATAGCATATGTGCACCGTCGTAAGCTCGCCCATTGTGTTTCCGGTGATCGGGATTGGACAAGCGGGCGTGAGAACGTGAGAACACCAGCCTCGTGGCGTCATACTGGCGCCGTGGTTGCCGCGCGGATCTCCTCGTCATAATCCATCAGCCAGGAGACCATAAATTGGGGTTTGCTCTGATTGTCCAGTGTAATCCATTTCACACTCCGTCATACGCCCACCGCATGACACAGGTACGAAGGATAAAATGATACATACACGCTTATTGTGCCAGACGTGGGATGAATGTTTCTCAATTTCCGGGCCAGCACATCATATTATGATCAAACCCCCTATGGGTCGTGCGACGAAAAAGTGGGCGAAATGAAGACTGGCAACATGTGAGTACTTTGAATGGGAAAATCGTCGTGGTTGAGTGAATGGTGTATTGAAAAAGCCACGTTCGCGAGAAGTAAAGCGCCCACAGGCGAAAATGTACAATCAAGGCAACTGTGGTGATTTGGAGCATAGCGTAGCCGCAGGCGCGCCGACAAGCGACAAGTCAGGTCTGTGCGAGGATCCCCGGGAAGTTGGGAGTACCATTGAGTGAGGCAGAGAGTTATGGGGAGGGGATGTATGATTCCCGTGGTTGCAATCCCTTGCACGAGACTAGCTGAGGATCAAAGAAAAATGGAAAACGGAAACAGTACGCGTAATTAGTCTCTCATTCGTTATGGCTGCTGCGGAAAGACAAAAACCACAGAATAAGGGGACAAGCATTACAGTGTTCTCTGGTACGTCAGGGTCACCTGTTCGCGGAAGCTCCTCATGAAAAAGTCGTTTGATCCACCCTGCCCCGTTCGCCTAGCACAATTACCTGCTCCAACCAGAGTCGTGTTTGCTTCGACGGGCCGTTTGCCCGCCTGACAGATGCCCACACCACCAATTTGGTTTGGTAGCGTAACGCCGGCTTGGAATTACCATACCTGCTCAGTGGCTAGGCAGGTTACCAGCCTCTATTGGAATAGACTCAGTGACACCCGTGGGGAAGACACCAACTTTCGAGTGGCTGTGCAGCCCATTCCAGCTTCGAACCGCCACGTCTCCGTACCAGAGAGTTTTGTTCCCTCTTTGTTTCTCACTTAGCTTCTCGGTTAGGGCATTTTAAAGCAAGGATTTATTTCTCCGAGCCGCTTGAATTTTCGGGAGCGTTTATATCATGCCCCCTAGACGCAAACAAGTTCCACGTCATGCTCATCCCAACCCTCAGCAACAGCCGCAACAGTCACAACAGCACCCACAAGCGCAACAGATGCAAGTCAGCCCACCAGAACCTGCTGTCCAAGCTGCCATAGATGCGCAATTTCGACCTGTGAATCTGAAGCTCGGCGCTGATGATGGCAAGGCAATTGCTCTGTGCGCCTCTCATGGAAGGGAGGTCTGTGGGGACTGCGGGCTAGACTTCACCATGTTAAACCAGACTTCCCGAGTACTTCAGTCTCTTCCTTCCGAAATGCCCGTTCCACCACCTCCGCATGTTGTCCATCCCCAAAGGAGTCCGTTGGTTCAAAAGGCGAAGGAAGAAGGAAATGTACGTTGTTCCCTCGCCACACGCTCCACTCACACACATTTTCTGCCACTAGCAACTATTCAAACGTAACAAGCATGAACAAGCTATATCCAAGTACGGCTTTGCCGCGAACCTGGCCGCGTCCCGATTCCCATGGGAAACATCAAATCTTACTCGTGAGGAGCTCTCAATTGTCGTGTGCAATCGTTCTGCCGCGTATCTTGCCGCTGGAGATCCTGTTGGGGCATTGATTGACGCCGATGTTGTCGTCCAGCTGAAGAGACCTTGGAGTAAAGGGCACTTTCGAAAAGCAAAAGCATTATTGGCACTGGGAAAGCTTGAAGATGCCAGGGAGAGTGCTTTCTTAGGTTTGCAGTTTGAACCCGACAGTTCGGTGCGTTTCTGCCGTTCATATGCTTTGTGAGCGCTTATCAAACTGAATTAGGAATTGTCCTCATTTGTCGAAGAAATCGATGCATTGATCGAGAAAAATAAATCTGCTGGTTAATATTACTATTTATACATCTGCGCCACACAATACATATATACATCTAATCGAACGAAATGCATCGGATACTCAAGACTTGGCATCGCCTAGCACTGAATTGATGAGCCGGTCAGCTTCAGCTTTGCATTCTTCTGGTTCTTTAAAGAGTCGGAAGACAACGTGTTCCGGTAATCCCGAGACGGCTCGTGCAATCCTTGCATCCAGTTCTGTGCGTTTCTTCTGTAGCGTCGCATTGGGGCGATTCACTTGATTCTGCGTGTAGAACGACCCAGCGTGGGATACCCATGAGGAGACTGACATGGTTGAATCCACTGAAGATTGAGGATGTGGGCTATGAGGTTGATGTGAAAGCGTCTGTTGTGTAATGGTCCCGTGTCTTGATATATTGGAGCCAGTGCCCTGACGAGGAGGGGGAGGGGATTGTTTCCCTGGCTGTTGTGAAACGCGAACAGTGGCATTACGGTCCAGACCGGTCCCATTCGAGGTCGCTAGGTCGCTGTCTAGACCGAAAGAGTCTGAGTTTGGTGATTGAGACTGCGGGATATTTGGAGAGAAATAGGAGCTTCCAGGTATCTGCTCCGATGCAGGAGATGGCGGCCTTGGAGAAAATAGAGGCAAAGTGTCTGGGCTCGTCGTCAAATCAGGAAGTACATCCCTGATGAAAATCCCAAGAATTTGATCCCTTCCACGAAGGTGGAAATCTTTGGCCAAGGAAGTGTACAACTCCAAGTCTAGGGCGCTCTTGAATTTCCAATCATGAAATGAGGGTTCCGCGATACTGACCTTGTTCTCCAGAATCACCGACAAGAATAAATTTGGATTCCGGGAACCTATCAAGTACCTATGGGAAACATAGGAAACTACATCACATTGACCGTACATTTCTGCTTACCTCCAATACACCAGCTTTCTTACGTTCACCTGCCGGTTCCCACAGGCCTTTAAACAAGCTCTTCCCCCCGTAAAATTTGAGCTTTAGAGATCCTGAAGGGTTTAATCCAAGTTGAAGAAAGAGAATAATGATCAGACAATAAATACACATGCCTCCAGGAAACCCTCCTACTCTGAAGAAGTCCGACAAAACAGGAAGTAGCTCAAATGGAGAATTGGACTGAGCAAACAGCTATTCTGAGTTATCCAATACGGGCAAGAGATGAAGTTACGCACGACGTAGTGGAAACGTACTCCACGATCGCTCAGTGTGGTGTACCATTCCGCCATTCCCGGAACAGAGAGTTCCTCAAGATGACGAACGAATACATTTCTGAATACGGTACGAACTCCGTGCAGGATATGCGAAATCTTGATAGTGTCATCGATATCTGATATAAGCCGGACCCGGGCATTGGTGATCGGAATGGGTATCTGAGCCTTTGGCGCCGTGCTATGCAGTGCACTCTGAACTGCTGGCCTGAAGTCATTCAAGTTTCTCGGGAATTGAGCCGGGAACGTATCCTGCGGTGGTGGAAGTAGCTCTGCGAATGCGATCAGTGAGTGTTCTGATGAAGAATCTCCAAAGGCGATGTGAACCCCTCCAGGATGAGTGCAAACTGTGTCGTATGGTATGTGGAACAAGTGCCCGAAATAGCCTTGATCGGTCAGCGGCACGTCTATGGTCCCCAATGGACCATGGCCGTGATCTGGGTGATGCCCGGATACAACCGTTGTAAAGAGAGTGATACGAACCATACGATTCGTAACGATACTCCCCCAGAAGGGCTGAAGACGGGAGTCGAAATTCGCGTGAAGACGGATAAGTTCCTGAGGCGCCATACCGGCGAATGAAGCTGCAGGGGACAATGTGGTCGGAGAGCCACCCGACGAGGTGGAACATGATGACGAAGTGGAGGAGAGAGACGAAGTTGATGATGCTCGATGTTTGTAGAGATTCGGATTTGTTACTGGAGCGTCGTCGGTCCACGGAGATGTGTCCGGAGGTGGTTCGGTGTCAGATCTGATCGCAAAATGAGGGCGCGGCGGTTCTAACAGGTCAGATAGTACGGAGCGAGACTCCAAAATACTCTTTTCTATTTCATCGTTTATTCCTTCGGGTGTAGGCGGAAGTTCCACGAGCCTCAAAAGCTCTTCAGTGGATTTGCTGAGTTTGGGTACACGGTAAGTTCGTGCTGTTGGGAGTCCCTCCACATCCAGTGGTACCTTGGGTAGAGTCGCGAAACCTTCATAAACTATGAGTCGTGTGTCTAATTCTGGGTCTGTTCAAGTCTACCTTTAGCTAGTTTCATGAATGCTTTCTGAGATCGGGATGCAGATTCGGGTGGGCGTAGGCTATATGCTGACAACATTATATGCTCAGAACCAAAGTGGTAGAATCGTGCGATCTCACGGACCATATCCAGAAACAAAAACCTCCACCGTAAAAGATGACTCTGGTGTAGCAAGACTTTAAGCGCCAAGATGACTGAGTTTTGAGGCATTCTCACACGCACCTGGCGCACGCGGGAAAGAAGGGATTGAGTATCTCTTCGTTGCCCACCCGGGGAAGAGAGCGATCCTCTGATGTCCTTTGGACTCTTCTTCACGGCGAAGCGCGCGATCATGGAGCCACTGCTCTTTGATCTGAACGAGGAAGCTACCCTGTCTGGGGCCATTTTTCACCCTATCAGATTGGACTGTGGCCAGGGTTGTCGTGACGTTATTAATTGTCCCTTTTATTTTTGACGTAGCAGCGGCTTTCCACGAGCTGAAGGGCGACATGCCAGACACTGACGCTTTGGGTGTAGAGGCCGCTTCACCCCTCATGTTCGGTGGCAAGTGGCGAGGAGTAGAACTAATGCGCCCGTACTATTTCGCGCACGATGGCGGAGGTACGGTGAGTCGATTGCGGTTCAAACCACGGAACGGAAATCCGTCCGAGGCGCTGTTGGCCAAATATGTATAGGAATCCCCGGATGCAACGCGACCCACAAGCGTGCAACCGGCTCTCGCTCAACTCCAGTGCTAAGTCTAACGTTCTGTCGTGGTGTTATACGACAGATTGGCGACAACATGGAGCGGATGCGCCAGAAATTTCCGGTGAACCAATCTGATTCTTTTGCTCGTGGAAACAAACCCCTCCCCCCTGGCTCGAACCCCCCTAATGTCGCTGCCCAGGACATCTCGGGCCCTAAGGATGGAACGCGCGCTGGCTCAAAGCTTCTGACAGGCTTTTCTTCCAGTCCCGCAGCTCGATCACAGTTTAAAAACCCGCCCATCCAGACATATAAAAATGTCGCCAAGTCAAAGAAACAGATCGCTGAGCAAGAGACGCGTCAAATGGCACAAAGCACGGTGCCACAAAGAGCGTTTGTATCTACCTCGTCATCCAGCCTTGCGTTATTTCCCGTCTCCATCAAATCCAACTCACAACAATCGACATCTTCCTTCATGGATATCGGTTCGGATGAGGAAGATTCTTCAGAACCGTTGCCGAACGTCCCCACAGAGTTTCCGTTAGATGTCGGTAAAGCCAATGAGCCAGATGTACAGTCGAAACGCAAGGCTGAACCTTTTCCCTTGGATACCCTGTTTGAACACTCTAGTCGCTGCTGGCCGAAGCCATTTCCGATGGATCTTGGGGAGATTCCCTCACCGAGCTCCGAAGACACCATCGAGATTAAGGATATCCTCGATGTTCTATGTACCCCTCCCAGAACGAGACCATTGAGCACCTCCCCTTCCACCAGGTCACTTTCCGAGTTGGGTGAGCTGTGCGTGACAGTGAAATCGCAAGGTGGCGCAAATGCCGTGAAGCCGTTCCCGCTCTCTACCCCTGAACGCGAGGAACAAACATTTGAGACCAATCGTGGTCTTTCAGTCCCGCCGGACAATCCCTCACTCAACAAATCAAGGACCGCTCACGGGTGTGTACTGCGTTCGTCGGCGTCGGCTCGCTTGGATGCTTACGACCCGCAGGTCACACTTAGCACCGGGGCTCGAAGTGGACATAAGTTATGATACAAGCGACGCCAGTGGGTGAATTCTCGCTGTCCCCACACGCACAGGAGTTGGATTAATCGCCTTTCCTTAGTCGATCCAAGCACAATATGCCCATTTTGTGATGAGCCCTGGCCATCAGACCCAAGTGCAGAGCTGACAAACCTCCTTGCACGGGCTCGACGAAAAGCTTGGCCACACAAGCGTTATACCAATCCTGAAGGTCTCAAGGCACCACTCGAAGCTATAATTGATCTGTGTAATACACATCGCAGTGAGGCCTCCATCATTCCGGAAGGCATCGCTAAAGGCTGGCCTTCCGAAATCGATTTCGATGCTATTCCAAATCGATTATGGAAACTGAAACCTGCTCTCCAGAAACTCATCGACTTCCCATCGGGCTGGCATTTTTTTGACATCGCAAAGAAAGATATACAGCAGTTTGGTGCTGCGGCAACGAACAGCACTCGTGGCCAATTCTCCACTTTCTCGAGAACACAGCCCGGCTAGTGGGTGTCACAAAATTTATAATCGTATGTTGTGTCTCATACTATTAACAGCTACGGGGAGCGGGGGCTTGTTCGAATCGCAAATGGATTGCATGACTTATTTCCTGGCCTTTCGACTCGACCTTCCTTTGCGCCACTAGATGTAGAGAATTTCCTTCTTCGAGTCTTGATACCAGAAACAGCTCGTTTACTCATTATGGAAGACTTGGCCTTAGATGAGGCCGATGCGCTCTCTGTGCTCCGGGAGAGCCAGAAATATGGTGTAGCCAAATTCCCTGATCGCGGCGAGGAAGACGCTTTGGAGAAATTCGGGGTCTCCATGCGGGTACGATTAAAGCTGGGACAGGAGCGGCATCTTGCTGATACGAAAGAGGCGGAGCGAGAGTTAAGAACGGAACGTAGAAAGACGAAGAAAAACAAGCATGATCTCCCCCCCGAACCCGACGCCACCTCTTTGACTCAAGGGGAGGTGTCTGGGAAGAGCCGCACTGGGTCCCGGCCGCCCTTGGTCGATATACCCTCGCCCACTACTGAGACCTCATCTTTGGATATGTATAGCGAGCAAGCCTCTCAGCCAAAGAAAAAGAAGAAACGCACTATTCTGGGAGAACCACCCTTAGTCCTCTCGTTCTCTGGTGACCAGCTCTCGACAAGAGAGGATGAAATTCATCTGCCATCCAACTCAGGCAGACCCCTACTTAAAACAAACTCTGTCGGAACTGTAACTTCTCGTCCCTCTTCCATCGGGTGAGTCAGGGGCGGTTTCCATTGAAGTGACTCCAGGACACACTTAACATACTGCTGCCCCAAAGATGGTCTCGAACCCTCCGAGACGATGCCGGGGGGTTGATGGATTTATCCGACTCCGATGCTACATCTTGACACTTATTCAAGCTCAGCTCACACACTTCATCTCATACACATCCCTAGAGCCATTTAATCGTTTCGTTACTGTACCGCGTATATAGTAACATGCCAATCAATGGTGACCAAATCGAAGAAATCTGGAGTGCACCAGTAACGCCCGCAAATCATTGAGGTATGGAGTTTATCTCCCATTCAGACTCGCACTTAGTGGACGCGAATCCCCATCTGCCGCTCCGGTTATCCGCAGACTAGTTCCTCCAGCAACAATGTTAGAGATGGTTTTCTGTAGATCAACCCATTCCGAATCGCGGGGAACACCAACATCACCAACATCATAGACATAAAGTCGACCGTCACTGCAGCCCAGCGCTGCACGCCGTCCGTCTTTACGTTCCCATGCAAGTTTGTTGATGGCGCGGCCTGTTCCGACATTCGTGGTGATGATGGGAACCTGGCCAAAAATGTGAGCAGAAGATCATCAAAAAGAAGTAAAGTATGAAACGTACTTCGGTATCTGTGTTCAAATTCCACAAATCAAAGCGACCAGACCCATCGACGGATCCGAAGACGGCAGGATGGTGAGGGTGCCACCGTACATCATACACGTAATCATCAGCCTCTTCAAATGAATATAAAGGGGAAATGACATTGACACTCGTGGATGGTTTCGTTGTTGTTTTTGCCTTCCACAGCTTGACGGTCCAGTCCACAGAACATGTCAGAAAGATATCGGAAAAATCTATCGATCCTTCCAGTGGGTGGAAATGAAGACCCATTATTGGTCCAGAGTGTCCTTTGTAGATGTCATGCTGGTTGAGACCAGCCTTTGATCCGGCACGATCGTACCTGTTGGCTTGATACACATTGCCTTCTTCTGTACCAACCCAAAATGTAGTTGTTTCATTATCCGGAAAGTCAAACGTTGTTATAGCGACTTCGTTCGTCTTATTATGGCCAGCATGTACAAGCTCCAGGGTCTCCTGCAGAGCGCATCAACAACCATCAAAGCTAATTGAATGGAAGAGTTTACCTGAGGCTGCGCGAGCATGTCAACAAGCCAGCTGCAAACCATCCCGTCGGTACTACTAGATATCAAATTGTGCGCGTTTTGGGTCCCAACCATCTGCAGTGAATATACAGGATATGTGTGACCAGATGCAGAAAGAGGCGACTTCAACACGGGGAGATGTTTGGCTCGTGTGTCCCAGAGCAGAATCTGTCCAGAGTAAGTGCCTCCAAAGACAAGATTTGGATGGAAAGGCGAAAAGCAGGTCGACAATACATCGGACTATGTCAATGTTTAGCGAAAATGTGAAAGGTGTCGGATTTCATCGAGTCATACCTGTGAGTGGAAGACAAACTCCGGTCTATCAACCATGTGGATGTTCCATATACACACAAGACCATCGGGATCATTAACAGCCGTTGGATTCTTATTGTAGGATGCTGCAATAAGTTCTGGATACTTGAATTGGTGCTTTCAGCTAAGTAAACTCGTCTTCTGATGAAATGAAAAGCCACTTGCTTTAATAGACCAATCAATGTCGGTGATGGAACGACTTTTGGCCCATTTCTCATCAAAGAAGGCGCAAACTTCCTTGACCCTCTTCCCTTCGTTGTCCGTTCTGACGATCATACGTAAGATATATTGCAGGAGATCAAGAATAACTAACTCACGACACACCACCTCCTATTAATCTATAGTCCTGGGTATAGTCATACGAGTCATTCAACGCCCTCTGAATTCTTTTGGACGATTCCTCCACGAAATCAAGAAATTCGGGGGTGGCAAAGATAGCAGTTCTCTCCTCTTCGGTCAACTCTTAACATTGAGAGTAAACCAAGCGGACACCCTATATAATCGGGAATTCATCATACCTCTGATCTCCTCCTCGATTTCTTTGGCAATTTGCTCATTTTCCTGCTTCAATTCTTGCTCCCTAACAGCAGTTGCAGCCTCGACTTCTGCTTGTATCCGCTTTCTGATCTCATCCTCCGTCGGCCCGGATGGGCCTTCGTCGAGTTCAACGGTCTGCACGACTTTGTTATAGAGCACTTTTTCATCCCTGGGACGCAGCAAGGTCAGCTCTGGCTCAAAGCCAAGGCTTGGGGTTGGTTGGGAAAGTTTAACTGGCGATGGTGTAGGGGGGACTTCAGTGCTAGATGGACGACAAGGCATTAGTTCTCCGCCACTTCATTGTTCAATCGTTGGCTTATACGGTTCTGGTGCAACTGTGGATGCAGCCACGATCGTCCCTTTCCCCAAAACATCTGATCCCGTATCACTTCCACGGCTGACCCGACCGGAAGAGGCTGGTTTGCTTTGAAGACTGCTAGAGGAAGCATCTAATTGTGGCCTCTCCGAAGTGCCACTAGTGACACTCAGCCGACCGGAAGGTGAAAATTCACCCGTACGAAAGCCAGGGGTGGAAGGCGCCGTTGCACCGCTCGGCGTTGAGCTTCGAGGGTTGAATAGGTCGTAGACATATTCATTTATGTCCTTGTTGGTTCTTGGCAACCTCACGGGACTCTGTTGATCAAGTTATTCTGGATGCTGAGCGAAAACCCATGTATCGCACTGAGCGAACCTTCTCCTGGTCCACATGCCGAGTCTTCGCTCGATCCTCGCGTTGTTTCCTCAATTCCCGTATTTCCGCGAGTTTTTTGCGTTTGGCCTCGAATTCAGCGCGTCTCCTTTCCTGCATCGTGTCGCGGCGTATTGGTTATCGGTAAAACAGCGTATAATACGGTCCTTGGCGTGTAGCTATTAACCCGGGAACAAATTTGGAACACGAAAAGGAGAAACGCGTCTTCGACCAGAACCTTAACTGCGTGAACGGATTCTTGTCACGGGACCACCTCGGCCTTGCCTCACACTCACACCAAGCCACTGTCATCAGCTGTGATCAACTAACAATCAGTATATATGTCGGCGGCTGGGAATTGGCCACCTTCCGTTCGGTGAGTGTTGCGAGTCGCTACACTGATCGCTGGTGCAAATCTTGCTCCCAGAGAATGGGTCTCCAAGTGTTTAGGGATGATGAACGATTCTAATCGGGATGCTGCATCCGCAGAACTCAAAAAAATGATCGCTGAAGCGTACGCTAATAATACGCTATGGGAGACGGATTGGGCGTCGATAGAGCTGGAAAGGCAAGTCTCGTATCTATCCGTGTATCAGGTGGGGCTTAAGCTTAAGGCGGCACAGTCTTAAGCCACAAATCAAGCCATTTTTGAAGCGTAAAGCTGGAGGGTAGGACACTTGTTTCTATTACGGCAGCATTTAATGACGTAGATATTGTAGAGCGGATGACAACGTGTCAAAGAAGTCCAAGAACGGATTAGCAACCTCGCAGCCTATTTGTTCTCCTGCGAAACTCCAGGAAAGGGAGAAGCGATTTCGCCGGGAACCCGAAGTAGACTCCCAGAAAAATTCAGGCTCGTACAAACCTCCTTCCTCGTCAGAATACAGTCGGCACATCAATGCACCAGATTCAAGACGGAAGAGAACCGATGCGACAAGTAACAATCCAGGCGGCGCTTCAGGCTATCACACGCGACGCCAGGCTTTATTAGGAAGTCCGTTGGGAGATGATGATGATGTGGGCCCTGACTCTGTACGAGAATCTGTGCACATCCTATCTTCCGCCTACGGATCTATCTGACATTTCTCTAGAACGTGATAGACTGGGATAAGTATACAATAGTTGGCCGATCCACTGAGTTGTTCAAGCCGTATCTTCGGATCACTTCGGTGCGTCCTGGTTATCAGTTTACCTGCTTAGCTGATCCTGGATCTGCGCAGGAACCCGATCCAGCGCAGATAAGACCCCTGGAAGTGCTTGAACGGACATTGGCTGAGCTTAGCCGTCGCTGGCGTCAGAAACCTGACTACGTTTGGACGTGCGATCAGCTCAAAAGCATGCGGCAAGACCTAACCGTACGATTCCTTGCTCGAACATCTCTCTTCACGTGCGTGTCTAAAACTGACGTTTTGGTTAGGTGCAAAGGATAAAAAACAAATTCACCGTCCAGGTATACGAGATCCATGCTAGAATGGCGCTCGAAAGCGTATGGGTTTTCTTCATTCTTTGATTCAACATTTACCCAATATCTCGTCAGGAGGACCTGAAAGAGTTCAAGTACTGTGAATCACGTTTGCGAGAACTTTATGAGCTCGGCCTACCAGGCTGCAGAGATGAGTTCTATGCCTATCGAATCCTCTATTCCACATGCGCCAGGACTAAGACCGGTACGAATCGTTCCTCGCTTAGGATGATTTGCTGAAAATTCCACCTTTTTGCTCCCGAGTAGATTTGAATATGTTTATCGCATCGCTGACCCCTCAACAGAAACAACAGGTTTTTATTAAGCAAGCACTTGACGTCCACACAGCTATTTCCACCGATAATTATCACAAGTTTTTTGTCCTTTATTTGAACGCTCACAACATGGGAAGCTATATCCTTGATCATATAGTAGAGGCAGAACGAGTCAAAGCCTTGTCCATCATGACCAAAGCGTAAGGCATCTCCACCGATCATGCTGTTGTGTTCACTTTGGCATTCCTAGTTATCAGCAACTACCGAGTCCGTTCATAGCATCTGAGCTGGCATTTGAATCTGCCAGAGATGCGGTAAATTTCCTCCATGAATGCGATGCAGCAGTCTTCATAAACACCAAATTGCCGAATGACGTCGCTGCCGGACCTGGACCTCTCGGTGGTCGCATTGGGGTCCCACCCTCGTTCGCTGATGTGTCGGACGAAGCTAAACTTCTGGATTGCCGACAAGTGCATGCCAACCTTAAAGCGCTTCTCGAAACAAAGTTCATTCAACTTCGGATCAGAGATGCTGTTTAGTATCACTTGCGCCATCTGGTGCTTTTTGGTTTTTAGCCTCCTGCTTAGCCTTAGGGAATCCTTTCATTGTAATTTTTCACGCATCCTTTTTCTGCCCTTAATTTTTTTGTACTTTACACATTCTTTGATACCGCACGAATGATACATAGGCTTAATCGTAGCATATACATATGTCAATTTCTCATCCTCGCTGGGGCGAACCGTTTGACAGGGACCTCACGGATCGTGAACTCTCTGAGAACTGCAGGAGTATCCAACGCAGCAATGGACAATTTGGACATTGCTGGTATTGTGATATAAACCAACATAATGGACTGTCATCGAGCCATTAGAGAAGAAACCACTTTCAAAGGATTATTTTAATAAGACTTGCCTTTCGGACTTGAGTGTTTACTCGATTTAAGGTACTTAGCCATGCCCAGGAGAATGGCTTAGTATTCGGAAGATTAAAGGGCGAACTTTCTTCATCATTTAGATCTTCGTAGGTTGGACAAAGAATCATTGCAAATCTGTGGGCATCGATCAGATATATGCATTGCTATTGAAATAAATCCAAAACTACCCACTCAGCATGGGAGAAAACTGGTCCCCGTCTGTAAAGAAGATAATCGACACAGAATTTGATGCCGCTTTTAACGACCCAACCGAGCGAGCGGAAGTGATGATACGCTACGTAGTGAACAAGGAATGGATTGTCGCAGCGTTTATGTTTGGAAATGGATTTTGGTATCGGAAAGGTGTGTGCGGAGAGAAAGGTATCCCACGTCTCTTCAACGGTTAGGTAGCGTTCCTTCACTCGGTAGAAAAAAAAAGTGTTGAGGGCCGAGGCTTGTTCACGCTGATAAACTAGCTTACAGTCATCGGGTCGAGAATCAGAAGACAATCTAGCCCCCACATCAGAAAAAATGCCTCCTGGAGGGTTAGCTGAAAATGCTCCATGTTCTCAGGAAGTTCCGATCCATCGGGCAAATTTCTTTCTGCAGTCAGTACGGAATTTGTGGCTTCCATCTCAGCAAGAGGCGCAGCATCAGCTGGTCTCCATTCTGAGGGTGGTGAAGAGAGTTTCTGCGTAGCGAGGTTTGACCGTACAGTTGTTGAGATATTTTCAGTGGGTGGGGTTGGGAGACGACCCTCGGCTATGAAAGTTGCCTCTGCCTCTGCGGCAGCAGTCAAGATGGCTTGAGCGCGTTCAGCTTTGAATATTTTGCGTTCCTCCCGGCGTTTGGCGGTCAGCTCCTCAGCAGTCAGCACTTGTCCGACGTTATCACCACATTAAAACAATCAGGGGGAGGGGACTGAGATGCTGTTGCTCACCTCTGACCCCAGCAAGTTGGTTCACTCGTCGGTTGAGCCAAGTGGGCTCACTTCTAGATAAGTTCCCTTTTCCAAAGAAGCCTCGCTGCCACAAAGCCTCAGTATCTTTGGCGTTCGTCACCCAGACGGAACGAGTGCCGATGTCAAATACCCCGATGCATCGGGGATTTAATACTGAGACTCTAGCAAAGGACGGACCAAGCACACCCGTGAGGGTTTTCGATAGGATAGACGTGGACGGCTGCGGAATTATTGGCAGAGCGTACGCATAGAGTTGATTGTCACGGCGCTTTCCCTTGGCTGGCATTGACTCAATGACTCCCAAGTTTGGCTGAACGCAAGCGCCCGGAACCAAATCACTAGGCGGGACTCCAGTCGGTGACCTAGCGTATCATGCTAGATAAATATACTAATACGTTTGCATACAACAGAACTGGTTTTCCCTGGTGTTGATGGAATCCTACTAACAGTATGGAAGTAATCCAGGTTTTTCTGATATATTTTCTCAACTTTTTTTGGCAACTTCTCGCAACTATCGTTGACACTTTTGCACTTTATACTTAATTCCAATGAAAGGGCTACCGTTCGCACCATAGGAGCTTGGATCAAACTGGGTACCGTTATGATTAACGTTAAATTCATTAATGGTGTTACATGAATACTTGCTGTTGGTAAGAATTTCCACTTGTTGGTGACCATCGGTAAAATTTCCCGGCATTACGCAAGCGTGATCGACCTACGTACCGTCGGCATGAGTAACTTACCCCGAAGCATGAATGCAAACTACACGACAGGGCTCGAGGATGGAAAGAAAAAAAAATAGATAAATGGATCGATTTTTAAGAGGTCTGGCTACGGTACATGAAATCTCTACGATGCCAATGACCACCCCCGTGCCTCAGTGCGTGGGTGCCTTTGGTGGAGTGTAAACTGGGGGAAGGTTATTATCGAGTCAGCAGAGAATTCACCAATATGTTGAGCAGTCAAAAACGAGTTACTTACTGAGTTTTCTATTCTTGATAGGTGTCCACTTGTAGCGCTTCACGTAAATGCTAAGGGCGAACAAGGTGGAGAGGAGAATGACAGCCTTCAATCCCATCTTCTTTCTCTCGTCATGTTCTGGTTCGCCTGCCCAAGACAAGAACGTGACGACATCTTTAGCCATTTGCGATGCTGTTGCAGGAGTACCTAGAAGTGGGAGTTCGTAAGTGAGGAGTTAAAAAAGATGCGACAAGAGAATTGCGTATACGCAACGAACCATCTTCGTACTCGACTACGCCATCGAAGAGGACACGGGCCATAGAGATAGCACCACCGGGGAAGTAAGGGTTGTAACTGAGACCTTCACGGATTTCCACACCAGCTGGAGGATCAGCATATCCAGTCAAAATTGAGAACACGTAGTCCTGCATATAATATTCAGCCACCAGGGTACGCTCTTCATCAATTTCTTTGCACTCACAGCACCACCATGTCTCGCTTTGGTTATCAAACTGAGGTCCGGAGGGAGACCTCCACCATTCGCAGCTCGTGCAGCCTCCTCATTAGGATACGGCGCAGGTAAGTAGTCACTGAGCTTTCCAGGTCGCGTAAACATCTCCCCAGCATCGTTCGGACCATCCTCATATTCGACTTCCTCGGCGAGTACCCGAACCTCTTCCGCAGTGTGGGAAGAGCCAACAAGGTTGCGCCATGCAATCCGGTTTAATGAGTGGCATGCAGAACAAACCTCCCTGTACACCTGGAAGCCTCGACGAATACTGGGGAGGTCAAGAAGAGCACAAGTCAGCTTTCCTTGCGACCGTGCGAAAGGTGGGAAATCGAAGCCTTAATAAACACAATCAGACCACCAATCAACACTGACCTTGCATGGTCGAAGGAGTCGAGGTAGCCATTGTGACTCCACGGGTAGGCTGGAGGATGAAGACCATCCTCGGCGGGAGAACTGGCGCTCACTTCACCGATGAAAGGCAGGGTTCCGTATAGATGCGTATACCATGCCACCGAGCCAACAGTAGCAGCCGTAGCAGCCGCAAGTACAGCGTTCGAAGTCAATCGGCTCGTCTAATTGAAGACCAGGAAAAAAATCCCGAGATGAGGCAAATTCGGCGGGGCAGTCAACAAATGCCGGTGAATTTTTTTTTTCCCAAGAGGTACCTAAACTCACCCCGCGAGGAGCACTTGAGGCTGAAGTGCTAGCCATACGGGACCCCGATGATATTGCGCGAGCCGCGGTGCGCGCGACCGCGAGTTTCGAAATCATTTGGCAAGGAACGCAACGTCCAATAGTGAGAACTCACAGGTCACACGCGGTAATTTCCGAACGGGGTTTTGATTTCCTGAATGCAGGGAGACAAATAAATCTATCAACCTTGGTCTCGGACAACTCGACGAGCTCAGGGCCCGCCTTATGTGGAGGTGTCGCAAGGACCAAGAGCATCCTCGCATTCGGAATTCCCGCCTCTGCCAGCGCCGGCAAAAGCCAGCGCGCCCAAATTAAATCGACGACCAGCGAAAGAAGAAAGCATGAGTTTTCAACACCGGAACCCGCCTTCATCGAGATTGACAGGAAGCTGACATAGGACCTACCAGGGACTTCAACCGCCGCATAACATGCTCGGCGTACAAGTCCCAAGATTTGCAACTTCCGACTGTATTTTTTTTTCTCTTCCGTTCTTGCTGGAGCGGGGTGAATGCTCACTATTTAGAAGAGTATTTTATGAGCCATTTGGAAACCTTTTTCGTGGAAGGGACTGGTAAGATGTACATCGTTGAAATGAGTTCTCCATTGTACACTTGGCATTCAAACCCCGGCAAGCTTGGCAATTTCAAGAAGCAGGACCAGTTTGTCAAAGCAGACTTTTGGAGCACATTAACCGGCCTAGGTTTCCGAGACGGATCGAACAGTGATTCAGTGTGAACGGTCGACCAAGCAAAATGACAATAATTAGTCCAACAAAGATGATTCAACAATGGGGGAAATGACTGCAGTTGGGTGGTACGAGAACAACAATGAGATAGCGCAATATGAAACTGGAGGAAGTAAAAGGTTTGAGTTTGAGCTCGGGTCAATATCGGTGAAAGAAATGGCGGATATTCACTTTTTGGACAATGTTCGAGTCCGTCTAAGATTTCCATATCAAGAACGCGTGAGATCCAACGTAGAAGTAGATAAAGTGCTTGGTTTCTACACGTGTTCATTGCGAAAGAAAACAAATCAAAGAAATGTTTGCTGTCAAAAACGGCGACACTCCCATCGGGACAACAGCATGGCAACTCACCATGAGTAACGTAACTCCCAAAGTTCTTTCCGACGACTACGTGCCACGTTGGCCCGTACTTGGTGTCGAACTCGCGTTTGATATGTGATGCGATATCCTTTTCAATCGCAAACTTTTCGAGAGCTGCGATGGATATATCGACGGTGGCTTGCTGCATGTCTTCAGTCATGTCGACATTCTTTATGACGACCTTGGCGCCTGTCTGATTGAAAGGATCAGTCCCAGTCGAAGCAGCCGGTTCTGGTTCAGCCATATTGAATTTGATCTGTGAATTAAAAGAGAATGGTTAGCCGCCGCAATCATTTCCGGATTAAACCAGCGTCCATTCGCCAAGCGTGTCATTTTGAGACTTACATGAGGGAGGTTCTTCGAGATGTAGAGAGGACGACCCGTCTCCGGCAGTTCCCGCGCTGTTTCCAAATCGAGTTCGGTTGCTCATGAAAGCTGTGATTGGTCTAAGTGTAAGCCAAGCCAGGAATATATGCAAAAACTTATGTGAGTGTGATAGGGGATAACATGAGGGACACAGCATCAGAATGAGGGAATGCTGCTGCTGCGGTACTTAAGTAATCCAGAACACGAGGCTACGGAGACTCAAGGCAAAAATATTCCGCAGTCTGCCGTAGCTTCGTTTCCATCTTTCTTTCGCACCACCACTACTCGGCACTTTCACGTCCAGACATGTCTAACAAAGATGTATGAGACGCTCCTGAGAGTTTGGACTAGCTACTAACTACCCTCTCGAAGTACTATCAGCAGGGCGGTTCAGGACCTTGTACGGATTAGCACGTTGTCTCACTTCTACTTGTTGACATCCTGGCTTTCTAGACAACACCCCTCCAGGACCACCACCAGGGCAATACTATCCTCCCCAAGGTGAGCACCATTTCCTGCATCTCAAGGCCACGATCTTGAACAGAATTGATTAATAGGGCCACCACCACAAGGCGTATGTCTCCTTTCTGCGATCGCACCTCGGTCTATCGTTTGGATAGCTCAGACGTTTCGATTAGGGATACTACCCACAGCAACCACCGCAGGCTTATCAGCCCGGTCCTTACCAACCTCAAGTGCGCATTTTTTGCGTGTTGCAAGACACTGACTTAATATAATCATTGTTAGCCTCAGCCACAAACAGTTTACGTACAGGGGCCGCCTCAGGTTAGTCGTATAGAAGGCCGGCTTATGTCGATTCTAAGCCCCCACTTATCAGAAATCGACTAACGACGGGACATGTATGGCTTGGTAAGTAAGACTCGACGCAAGTCGTGGTGCGTGTTAACTTATCGTATGTATAGCCTCGCTGGTATATGTAAGTGCCGTGTGGCCCGACGTGTGAATATTCTGATGGTGTAACTGTTCGATGAAGGCCTATGCTGTTGCGCGGAAGGTAACGTGTGTCTGCTCGGCATCGGTGATCCGATGGTTCACCGTGACTATATCCCACAGAAATCTGCGAGTGCATCTTTTAAGCATGCCCGCCGACTGATCTTCGGTGGCCCCTTTGATTCCAAAGCGATGGGCGTTGCGTTGCGTCATTTGAAATTTACGTTCTTCACGTGTCTCTGGTACATTCTGATGTCTCGTCTCTTGCTGCCACACATTCCCCACTGTACCTTACAATGGACAGACCCGAATTTGCCATTCCCCAATCTTGATA
The DNA here is from genome assembly GCF_015039405.1 of Cantharellus anzutake. Lineage (NCBI taxonomy): Eukaryota > Fungi > Basidiomycota > Agaricomycetes > Cantharellales > Hydnaceae > Cantharellus > Cantharellus anzutake. Next base: position 736,986 of record NW_024066986.1, on the reverse strand, counting down.
CTCTCCCCCTCTCGGATGATTTGTACTCGTCTGCTTTGCGATCGTTAACCGTGATCTCCGGCCCGGTGCGGAGGCTAATAGCAAGCTTAAGTATAGTGATGATGGATCCCCTTGACGTAAACCCAAAAATGCTGCACAAAAGCGTACGGCTCCAAACGCCCGGATGTCATCAGAGGATGGCGATATCGAACTGCTCGAAGTTGACATAAATGACTTCCCCGTCCTTCCCTCCGACTACGACTCTCCTTCCTGCTTGGATCACCTCGGAAATCGGCTCGAAATCATCCGGAAGCCAATAGAGATATGCCGATTCCTTCCCGCGTCGCGTGCATAAACAGTTGCGCTCAAGAATGATAGGGAGTGAAGGATCCGGCATATACGTGCTGGAGAACTCTGCTTCTGAAGGAGAAGTCGAAATTTCTGTCCATGTGCTTGCGTCCAAGTATACGGTGAAAGGCCCCTCGGAATCCTCCGAGGTCTTCCAACCACGAATCCTGAGTGTAAGGCCATCTTGAGAATAGGATATGTGGTAAGGTGCTTGAGGCTTCATCTGATCAGATTTGAGGCTCTCAATCTCGGTGATGTCTATTATTTGCAAGCATTCCCTGGACAACAAGTCCCAGACCCGAATGGAAAGATCTCGGCCAGCCGAAACAACCTCCGTATTGTCAGCAGAGAGGCAGACACATGTGATAACATCAGTGTGCCCGCCCAACACGACGGGACGCCGGTTTAACTTCCGATTCCGGATTCCGACAGTCCAGTCGTCGTTTACGACTACTGACAGTCGCGCGTTGGATGCAATTGTAAACGGATCATAGGTTCTCCCATCGTGGATAAAGTCGTCCGTATCCCATATGCGGATCGAACGGTCACGCGAACCCGAAGCCACTCTCGTCCCGTCCGGAGAAAACGCTACTGTGTATACTCTATTGGTGTGGCTAACAAGGGTACGAGCATGAATCCACCTTGTCCCATCAGCATGCCACAGGGAAATGGTCGAATCTGCCGAAGCGGATGCAATCCATTTGCCGTCCCCGAGCAGGATACGGAGTACACTGCATCAAAGTGATTTTCAAGGGCCAGTGATGCGTTATCATCGAATACGTTTAGGATGCGAACTTTGCTATCCTTGCACGCCACGATCACCCTTTCGTTGTCAGGATGGAAGGTGAGACAGAACATGAGGCACCCCACGTTAAATTGACGGATTAGGGTTCCGGATGCGGCGTCCCAAACTTGGACGGTCCCATCGTACGATGCAGATGCCAACGATGTTCCATCTGGTGAATACGTTACAGAGACCACAATGTCGGTGTGGTCTTCGAGAATACGAATGTTTGAGCCATCAGAGGCATCCCAAATACGAATGGTTGAGTCCCCTGACGCTGACGCGAGGCGCGTCCCGTACGAAGTAAATGCAATGGAGTTTACGCGCTTGGAATGGCCGGAAAGGCGTTTGGGCTTCCCAGAACTGTCAGCATTACAAATGTAGATTGAGCCATTCTCGCATGCACACCCAAGTTGCGAACTATCTGGACAAAATGTGACATAAACGCAGTCGGAGAGCAAGTCCACCTTCGAGACTTTGGTTCCAGTGTTCGCGTTCCATACCCAAACGCATTTACTTCTGAAGGCTGATGCCACGTAGGTACCGTCTGATGAGTAGGCCAAGGAACAAACGGGGTGTGGATGGCCTTGAAGTTTTAGAGGCACACAGCTCCACGATTCGTGGGCATTCCCAAGCGGTTTGATGACGAGAGCGTTGTACAAGGAGGCAGAAGGAAATGATGAAGAATCGGTGGATGGTGTGGTGGAAAGACGAGGAATGGGCATTGGACAAGCGCCTGTTTCGAACGGAGAACGAAGTGGTACATCTTGAGAACATGCAACCGAAGACTTTCCAATTTGTCATGCCCCCGCTGTGCGACAGGGCCGTTGTAAGTAGTCAAGACCAAGGGAAAAAGTGGCACGTACCATCCATTGCTCCAGCTGGTGCAGGCCGCGGCATGCAGCGTCTATCTCATCCATAATCCCCATTGCTACGACCCAGTACGGAAGCCATTGGTATACGACTTGTTCAATTGCCCCAGCTACTCCTGAATCTGCAGGACCGACTCGACAGACAAGCGAAATCCAGCTCTTACACGCGAACGTCGCTTTCGGTGGTATTGCGCTGTCGAAGAGCGCCTGAAGGTCCGGGATGTCTTCCTTCAGGCGGTGCCAGTGTTTCCCAAAAAGTCCTAGGAGAGATTTGCAATGCGAAAGGTCCAGAGAGCCAGATCCAGGTCAGTTGAGCTTGAAGATGTGTGTCCCTTCCACTGCAGTTTGAGCGGAGTGGCGCTCACATTCCCTTCCACGCGCACAGCTTTCTCAAACTAGTCCGACTGTGAGAGGCGACACCACAACCTCGCTATTCGATACTCACCGCCCCCGAAAAAAGAATCGAAACTTCTGCGTCTAGTTTGTCCATCTGATTTTGATCCAGAATACGTTCAGATACTCGGGCGCCGCCACCCACAGAGGACACCCATGAATTCAACCTATTGGCAAGATCCCTATGTTCCCCATTCAGAGTTTGTATTGGTACATAGCTGAGAGTGAAATAGTGACCTTGAGAAACCACTTCGGAATCCCCTTGCTCCAGGAACGTTACTTAGTCTATGGAGATGCTCGTAAAGAGCCATCTTGCATTCAGACAGTAGTTGTATCATGGATGGTTGGCGTCCATGCCGCCGTCGTGCTTCATCGAGACTGGAACAAAGGAGGAGTCTCTAGAATCGCAGCGTGAGACAGGGAAAAGGCTAGAACGAGGTATACGAACATCTTGGGCTTCGACAGCCTGCACCAATTGGGAAATGGCACCAATGAGGAGTTTATCGTGTGTCATGGCAGCCATAGATCCCACATCCGTCACCAGGGTTGGCACCCGTGTAGGAAGAATCTTATAAACTCTCTCTTTGATCGCCCTGCGGCGGCTGCGACCCAACGAAGGATTGCTTAATCTCCCCTCACCATCAAAATTCCCACCAAGAAATAGGACGGAAACTTCTTGAATGATCGACACAAAGAACCAACAGTTCTCCCTTGAGAGACCGTATGCAATGGACTCATCGCGGATAGGTTGGGTGCCCTGACAGCGGGGGAGGGGCCGATCCCTGACAGAATGTTGGCCCGAAGACTTCTCTTAGTTACACATGTTGCGGCTTGGAACCTCATGTTTCATGATCCGACAACTATATTGTAATTTTTCTTTTTCCGAACTCAATTCATTCACTTCCGCGCTTAAGGATATTCAAGAAATATTCATAATATATTGGATAACTTATTAAGCAATGTACATGAAACAAGGCACGAACCGAATGTGAAGGGTTTTCAAAAATTAATCACGTAAAAATGCGATATGAGATCAAGAGCATGTTACAGCGAGCCCAGTCGCCCAGGCTCAAACTGTGACATCGAACCCCTAACGAAGACCTAAAGCCGAGAACGAGTGGTTATTCGAGCAAAACGGAGGCCGCCGACGAAATTGAGTATGACGGAATTCGAAAATCTGAGTAAGATTGATCAGTTAGGAGCAGTCAGGAGAGTGTCAGTATCGTCGGAAGGAACAAATCAAAGGAGTAAAAGGAGGGAGGTCTAGGCAAAAGTTAGTAACGCTGTACAAAGATAAGAAAATTAGGAGAGAAAGGAGTGGAACACTCCAAAGTCGGAAAGCTGGCGGATATTTGATTGGAGAAACTCCGGATATTGATGCATTCCCAACAACGAGTTATGATGAAAGAATGAAAGGCACACGGTTATGAAAGATGAATAATGACCGGTAGGAGTAAACAGCGGATATTAGAAGAGCTAGGAGACCGACAGGAGACCAGGCGGTTATGAGCAATTAACGAACAACCGACGCGAACTGGACACAAATTAGGTCGAATGCAATTTGGCGGATATGAGTTTGATGATGTCCGGTATGATGGAGAGATTGATGGCCATGAGCGTAACGGGAAATCGAAACGTGAGGAAATTGCGAGGAGAATACCGAAGTCGACGAAAGAACATGAGGAATGGCGAGGAAGGAAATCAGGAGGAAAAACCGTGCAGAGAGAGAGCGTCGAACAAGAAAAGCGAAAGTGAACCAGGTAGAGGGAGCAGAATCCAGGATAATGGGTCGTCGACGTCTATAAAAATGGGCGAAAAGTTAGCGGTGAAGAGGGGAGCAAGAAACTGGACTGATCTGGCTACTCACCTCTGTTACCCTATCTGTTCCATCGCGACTACTCGACTCGTTGAAATGTCCTTCCAACCTTTCCTTGCTTGCTACGACTCGGTGGTTGAAGAGAAGAGAGCAGAACGTACGACACGGAAATTACCCATATATTTAGTCAATAATTTTCTTCCGGGTGGTAATTTCCGTGTCGTACGTTCTGCTCTTCTTCTCTTCAACCACCGAGTCGTAGCAAGCAAGGAAAGGTTGGAAGGACATTTCAACGAGTTGAGTAGTCGCGATGGAACAGATAGGGTAACAGAGGTGAGTAGCCAGATCAGTCCAGTTTCTTGCTCCCCTCTTCACCGCTAACTTTTCACCCATTTTTATAGACGTTGACGACCCATTATTCTGGATTCTGCTCCCTCTACCTGGTTCACTTTTGCTTTTCTTGTTCAACGCTCTCTCTCTGCATGGTTTTTCCTCCTGACTTCCATGTGGGGAAGGACTTGACATGGTTGCAGGTGTCGCATCCATGTACGTATTACCTGACTAGGATGTAATAATACAAAGGGGAATCAGGGGAGATGGATGAAATCCATGAAAACCACTAAACTATGATGGACCATGGCAGGAATTTTAGGGAACGATATACCAATGAAGTGGAGAGCTATAATACATTCGTTTGAACAATTCTTGACTACTAGCAACTTTTTCTTTCGGTTCTAAACCTGAATAATTCACTCATTTATCATTTCAAGTCTCATTTCAACTAAATGTTACTGGATAAAAATAGAATAAATCAGCTGAAGGTCTCAGTGCAGCCATATGCATAGTAATGCAAAGTTTGAATTCAGAATGACCAAGTCATAGCGAACTTAATGGTAAATATGAGGAATTTGAAATAGAAAACTGTGACAAATGCAGTGCAGTCAAGTTCTAATTAACCATTAAAAAGCTTAGGTGAGGAAGGACAATAAGGATTCTAGGTGCAGTCTGACCACAGTAGAGCTGCAGTTTAGCACAGCAGAGCACAGTAGAACTATAGTGTGAAATTTTCATTTTTTATTCAGTTTGAGGAAAATACACTGTAAATAAATCCTGTAAATACAAGGTAGAGCATGAAAAAGGAAGGCAACCCAAGGAGTATAAAAGGGAGACCCTTTCTGCGACCTTTGGCCCCCCTCAGAGAAGTAAGAAAATAGAGTATTATTTTTCTCAAGCATTTCTGGTTGACACTCCAGCACGAAAAAGTGATATACAGTTAAGATTGCCACTGTGGTAAATGGCAGCAATTAGGGAGAGAAATATTAAGTAAATATTTCAACAGGAAAGCTGGTTAACACTCCAGATTTCAAAGTGTAAACACAAAACAGTTATTTTGCTACTGTTAAAACAAGCAATAAAATAAGACAAAAATAAAACAAACTCAAGGGACACTCCAGACACAATCCAAATCCATTAACTGAGTAGAATCTTTGAAACTTCACCAAGTGAAAGATTTAATTCAAGTTAAATTCCAAATTAAACAACTCTACACAGAATTACACCTAGACAAATTAAGAAATTTCAACAAAGGAACAGCTCCGCAGGGCTCGGTTTATCTGTAAGTCAATTCCCAGAAACTTTAGACTAACCCATAAAAATAGAATTAGCCAAAACACTCAGATTGGTACTATATTTACAACAAATAATACTAGTACACTTCCCCATCCTAACTAAAGAACCAGGGAACAGCTTAGTGGTGGTCTCGTTTGAACCTCCCAACTGACCTTCCTTCGTTCTCTCCTTCAGTGGGTATGTCTGTATAGTCAGTAGTGGATAATTCCGCGATAATAGAAAAGGGAAAAGTACTCATTTACAGGTCAGGTGAAAGTCACCTGGTCAGAAACCTCTGGAACGCACACTGCACTCCAACATCTTGGACTGGAGATCACACATGATCACCAACAGCGACTACTCTTCATCTCTCAATCATGCTATATCACTGATGTTATCGATCACTTTGGATTTAATGGCTCTTGTAATGTCTCGACACCCATGTCCTCTAACGTGGGGCTGGCTTGCCATGAAGAACCTGACCCTGACATCAACACCTGTGAATATCAATCCTACATTGGATCCATCATGTACGCTATGCTTGGGACTCGCCCCAACATCAGTTTTGCCATTACCACACTAAGTCAGTACTCTTCTAATCCAGGAGAGGAACCCTGGACAGCCATCAATCAACTACTTTGCTACCTCAACGTGTCAAAACATCTCAAGTTAGTCTATGATGGTAATTCCACTAACGACGACAAAACCAGGTACTCAGATTCTGATTGGGCTGGCGACTCAAGGGACTATCGGTCCATCTCCGGTGTAGGAGAAATAATATTCAAAGAATAAAACAATGATCTATCAGAATAGTCAACAAACAGGTGTGAAAGGTTATCTTACTAGTTTGGGGACGGTAATGTTCCGTTCCCCCGTTCGCCTCAGGCCTCAGTAATCCGTCTAAGTATACGCTTGATTTGGCTGTATATTGACAGGGTAGAAGTAAAGGCTAATCCGCCTTTTACAGCTACCCCGAGGGTTTATATACAATCTTATACATTCTCGGCACAAATAAATAGAGAAGCTTCCGCGACGCTAAATTAGCGTCGCGACATAATTATTACACAACACAACATCAACTGATGTTGTGGGCGGAATATAGACATGGGCCGGGGCCTCACATCCTCCTCCCTTGCGATACTAGATCGCAGACAGGGTACTAGCATATATACACAAGGGGAAAGCAAGCATTTTTAAAGAAATAAAATTTTTTTTTTTTTACGTTCTACATACGAAGAATGTATGCAAACGGGGGCACACTCATTGCAGGAGGCTATAATAGTATTTTGTAGGCGAAGCCCACTTAGAGTTTCTCCTGGAACATATGCACCCAGATCTCGACGACAGTGTTGTCGACGATGGAACGACTTTCTCGTCGTTGTGAGTTTTTTTTTTTAAATACCATCGTCCACCGTGACGATGTTGACAGTGTAGGTCGTCGATGTCACGACCCGGCGTTCCCCGGGGCCAGACGACCTCCTCCCTGACCCTCTCCCACGCCCGAACACTCCCCGCACACTCCGCTCGCCGCCCGTCGCCATCTAACCACTTCCCGCCACCTCTCCACAACCCCTCTCTTGATTGTCGTTGAACGACCTAGCAGTGCAGAGCGCCGCGACCTGTTGTTCCATGTTTCGCCGCACCTTGTTACCTCGCGGTGAAGGTCACGCTTGACCTTCGTTGTCTTGAACACGTGCTATTTGTTTGTTTTCCCTCCTTCTTTTCTCCGCCTGCAATCTCCGCGAGATCTGGCGACTTATTCCCTATTCAGTTTCCTAGCGCTTATATACAGCTTGTAACTAATGCTTGTACTGTAGTTCGAAATCAACTAGAATTTCCCCCTAGAGCTTACCTCTGTCCCCGCGAGACCTCTGACCTTCTAAGTATCGGGACCGCGTCGAGAACGAGGCGCAACGCTCCTCCTAGAGTCGTTGAAGCCGAAATCCCGGCTCACTCGCCTAAGTAGCCTCGGCCTCGAGATCGGTGGGGTTTATTCCTCGCTAAAGCTCGGTCGGGTGTAGGACGCCTTTACCACTAGCGGGCAACGCTCGGTCACCTACGGCTACCCTCGGCGAAGATTCGCATGGTTCTGACAGTCGACGGCAGAGTTGTCGGCGACGAGAAAATGAATAATCAACGACGATTGCGTTGACGAAGGACGAAGGGTACAGAATAGACAATCAACGACAGCATTGTCGTTGACGAAGGTAAGAGATTATTGGTCAACGACGGCGTTGTCGTTGACGAAGGTATGGATGAGGGGGGGTCAGTTCCTCATTCGTTTACGCGGCGCTGACCTGGATGGGCCAGAGCCGGATGGGCGATTCGACGTAGTCCTACGAGTCGTCATGGACCTAGCCGCGTCGACGGCGACATCGTCACTCAGATAGTTGTCGTCGTAGTGACGAGTCTCGACATCAGCGTCGTTCATGGACGAATCCTCGTCTTGACGACGGTGCGAATAATGGACATGGTGCGCGGGATGGCCACGTCCATGAGAAGAGGGAGCACGCCCTCGCACTGGTGGTGCGTGGGCGGATTCGTACACCGACGAGTGTGCATACGTCGGAGGGGGGTATTGCGGCGGAGGTGGGGCGTTTGAATACGACACAGGGTGTGGGCTCGCATACATCATAGGCGGGTTTGAGTACGACGTTGGGGGAGGGTTCAAGTACATAAGTGCTCGTTCCTGGCGTTGAATTTTATGATGCTCACGAGCGTCGTCAGTCATTGGTTTTATCCATCGACATGCGAGGATGTACATCCGTGCAATACGAGCCGGGGGGTACTGGTCGGGAAGTCTTTTCGCCTCCATCTCAATGTCATCGCGCGACATACGCATTCGTGAGGCGCGGTTGTTTGTAGCCACCCTGTACCAATCGGTACAGGTGTCGACGTCCTCTTGCGAGGGCTTGCCCGTCTTGAACGACCAGGCAAGATGGTACATTGTAGCATAGAACCTCACACCCTCTTCGGTGTGTATGTAGTTACGAACCAACTCGAACCACTTAGGTTCTTTGTCGCGGACGAGCGCAGCCGCGTCTGGGAATTCGATTCTATCGACATGGTCGATGTCATAGAAGCGGGTAGGAAGGGCCACCGATCGACAATATGTCGGTGGGGGTAGGGGTTCGCCATGCACTTCAGTGAGTTTGGCGTCGTAGTACTCGTAGTAATGGTAGCCGGGTGGACGGTTCGCGACGAATTCTTCGAACGGGGCATCAGGGTCGACGACCCATTCGCCTTCCATCTCGTCATCGTCGGACGTGGGAGCCCATCTCTTGGAAGAGGTGGTTTTTTTCGACGGCGCAGACTTGGCCGACGCAGGATCCACCGGGCCAACCCCGGGGATAACGATGGTTTGGGGAACAGTGGGCCGTGACGACGAGGGAGCAGAAGATGTGATCGGGGCGGGTTTGGGAGACGCAGGGCATCCCCTCGCCGTGCGCGCGACTCTAAAGACGTCCTCGTTGAGTTCGTCGTTGGCCTTTCAGAGGGATTCGACCCGTCGATGAAGACGGTCGTTTTCAGAACGCAGGTCGTCGGCCTCGTTCTGCAGCATCTCATACTTGTTCCTGAGCTCATCGAGCTCATCACTCCTACGTTCGTCTTCGAACGTAGTCTCTTTGCGTTTCTCGAGTTTCTTTTCGATACGGGCCCACACGACTTCTGTAATCATTTCGAGTTGATCGAGCCCTGTCTGCGTGGAACGCGGCAGGTGGGGGTATTTCTCACTCGCGCTTACGCGAGTGGGCAGGACCAAATGGTCCTGTTTTGGGGTTAAAACGCCCGTGCTGGGCGTTCCAGGGGTGACAGTCTGAGCGACTGTGGAGTTGTCGTCCATTGACGACATGGCAGCATCCGTGGTGGGACTTACAGGTGGGGAGTTTGGACTGGAGTCTACGAGGGCCTCCTTGATGGGGGAAAGGTCGAGGGAGGAATCAGCGAGGGGGGATTCAGTAGCGTTCATTTGAGCGATTTCAAATTTGATGGTAGGAAGCAGGATTTGATCCCGCTTTCGTCGCATTTATCCGATATTATTCGGATATTCCCGGACTTGCCAGTTTAGGCAACTCATGGCTTCAACGCCATAGTTGGCCGTGATAAGGCATTGATATCCGCTGGTATCGGACCGGTAGGCGACGTTCACGCCGTGGTCGTGATGGTCCGCTGGATCTATTGTCCGGCGTCTGATCCCGTCGTTGACGGTTCAGTTCCTCGACGTTCTCTACCCCTTGTACTGTTAGGTAGTCATCCAACGCAATTAGATCGTTTACGTTGGCCAAGGGTTCCCAAGTAAGGTCACCAAGTCCCCATCGGACACGGAACCATAAAGACTTATCGTTGTCCCATCGATGGTCGACGATTTCCTTAACCTGGTATTCCCGTTCTGGGTCGTCGCCAAAGTTGTAAAACACTTCTACGGTGCACCCAGGGAACAGCACAGAATCATTCGGCTCATGAGGTGCGAGCCGTGAGACGTGGAACTTCGCAAAGATATTTCTTTGCGTCAACACTGGGGGAAGCCTGAGGACGTAGTTTGATGAGTCCTCAAATACCTCCAGTATTTCGTAGGGGCCAATATAAGTTGGCAACAACTTATGCGCCCTCCCCTTGGGGAGGTTCAGATCTTTCGTTGAAAGATATGCATAGTCCCCTTTCTTCAGTTTTGGGGAATCAGGGCGCCGATGTCGGTTCGCCTGGATAGCCTGTTCTACACGACTCTTAATAATAGTGTCGTGAGTGGCCTGGATGTTGTCCAGGGCCTGCTGGGCAAAGGATTTCACCCCCGGCAATTCGGATGACGGCAGAGACACGGTCATTTGTGGGAGGTATCCGTATACCAACTCAAACGGGGCGAATCCCGTTGATTTGTTCGCACTTGAGTTCAATGCGAATTCTACCATGGGTATATGCACGGCCCAATCTCGCTGATCGGGTCGGACGAATGACCGAAGGATCTGGACCACCGTCTGGATCGCTCGTTCTGCTTGGCCATCCCCTTGAGGATGGAATGCGGTAGTTAACTTGAGTTTAACACCCATGAGTCGGTGTAACTCAGTCCAAAATTGAGACGTAAACTTCGTGTCACGGTCTGACACGATGGATGTTGGCATGCCGTGCAAGCGCACGACATGTTGCAGGAACAGATGCGCCAGTTCAATAGTCTTGACCTGGGTCGTCACAGGCACTAGGTGAACCTGGCACGTTAGTTGGCACAGAACTACCCAGAGGTAGTTATAACTCAGGCTCGTCGGGAATGGTCCGACGAAATCCATGGCGATTGACTCCCAAGGTTTCTCAGGGACCGGGAGCTGGTGAAGCAGTCCCGGATATCTGAGTTTGCTTTTCTTGGTCGTCTGGCACGTCCCGCAGGACGTGCAGAATTTCTCGATGTCTTTTGACATCGAAGACCACCAGTAGTGTTTGCGTATGTACTCGAGCGTCTTCTTGGCGCCGAGGTGACCAAGGATGCGGTGTGCGTGCTCGATCGCGATGCCCGTTATCCTCTCCCCTTTATGAATAGATTCAGGGAGGACAAGTCGTGGCTCGCCTGAATCATTCAGACGGAAAATTAGCCCATCGACGATCGAGAACCTAGGGAAATCCCCAGGTTTTGCCAGGATCCCTCTCCAAGCATTGTGTTTGGAGTAGCCGTCTTTCACACTTGCGATGAAAGCTTTGTCCTCTACATGAGGACGTAGCTCTGCCAATGGCGGCAGTACATCTTCGAGGGAAAGCTCCCTCCTCCCTTGACGATCGTCAGGGGGATCGAGCACGGATGCTTCGAGATCTCGTGGCTCCTGAGCGTCTCCGATAGAGTGGGACGCGCCCAGCCGTATGCACTGCAGTCTCAACCTGTGCAGGTGTAATAATTCCCGTGCTTCCTCAGCACGCGCCAAGGGCAGATCGTCGCCCTCTTTATCAATTCGTATATCTGCGGATACGTAATCGTCGTAGTGGACATCCTCGTCTGACGAGGACTCATAGTATCGCGACAGGGCGTCAGCCACTTTGTTTGTGTGGCCTTGTACATACACGATGTCACAATTGAAACCGTGAAAGAAATTCTGCCAACGAATGTGACGCGGCGCAGTGTGATTCTTCTCTTTGAAGTAAGTAAGCGCCTTGTGGTCAGTGACCACAGTGAATTTCCGCCCACCAGTCAGCTCGTCGAGCCATTTGGTGTCACCGGAGTATCAACCTTCGGGTTTGGACTCACTGACTATCACCGGGGTATTAACCTTCGGTGAGTTACTTCCGTCACTGGAGTATCAACCTTCGGGTTGACTGCTTCATCTCTTGCTGGGTGGAAGCCATGATGCCGCAAACTTGTGGGCATTATAAACTCAACTGCACAGTATGTGCCCAATCCCGCAGCGGACCAATTCAGGTGTCACTGCCTTTTCTCATCAACAACAATGCCGTTGTTGGTTCTTTTCCTTTCCTTTTTTGATTTTTGACGGTGACTCAACCGTTACTCTAGCTTGTCATATTGACACTTGCTACTTCATCGTCGACAATGCTGTTGTCGAGAGCTGGGTACATATGTTCCAGGAGAAACTCTAAGTGGGCTTTGCCTACAAACTACTACTATAGCCTCCTGCAATGAGTGTACCCCCGCTTGCATACATTCTTTGTATGTAGAGTGTTATATTTCCTTAATATGCTTGCTTTCCCTTTCATATGCTTGTACCCTGTCTGCGATTCAATATCGCAAGGGAGGAGGATGTAAGGGATTAACCTTACTTCACTATAATTCCGATTATAGTGATATTTATATTATGTTGCATCACTATAATTCCCATTATAGTGATGTGTTTATTTCTTTATTTATTTGTGCCGAGATATGTAAATTACATATATATACCTCGGAGTAGTTGTAAAGGCCCGGTAGCCTTTTACCTCTACCCCGTTGAATATACAGCACATTAAAGCTTATATTTAGACGGACTACCTGAGGCCTGAGGCGAACGGGGGAACGGAACGTACCATCCCCAAATAGTAAGCAAACCTTTCACGGCGCTTCATTTCCTTTCTTGGTATTCCTGCTACCAAAGTCAGTGCGCCATTGAGGCGACTGCCTATAAAAGCAGTGAACAATTTTTCACTTTTGTCTCCCTCAGTTCAACAATGATTGACTGAGGTGAGACTACACTTTTACCACATGTTTGTGTTGTCACTCATGTATCTTCATATGCCCTAGCGTAAAACGCTAGGTAATTAGTTCTAATCTATTAGTTCAACAACGATTGACTGAGCGTAAATCGCTAACATCCTAATAGAGTGTGCCATTGGGACGGGGTGATTAGCACTCATTATTTTCCTACATTGTCAATCAGCTGTTTCCAATATATTCAGAATTATATTGAATAGTATTCATCCAAATTAGGTGTGCAGTTTTTTCTGTCGCTTGCTGTACATGTTCACAAGAAGAGTCCTATTCTTGATATGTTCGATACAAAAAATCACATGGTACGGAGTTAAAGACATAGCCGATCACTTCGGAGTAGGTGATCGGCTATGTCTTTAACTCCGTACCATGTGATTTTTTGTATTGAGTACAGAACGTGAGAATAACGATTTAGCGTGAGAACGTTTATTTACATTGAGTAAAAAAGCTATTATTTTGCGCGTCCACGGAGCTCCTCAGACTGGGTACGAGTCTGGTCGCAACCCATGATGAGCAACATTGCAAATATTTGCTGATCTGCAAGCAAGGTCATGGTTGCGAAGCAACCTTTCTAGTATCAACAACTGATGTGACAATATGAATCGAATTCCGCCACTGATGTGCGAATGAATTGCAAGCGACCACATGACATCTACGCCGTCGCCCAAAGGGTTTAGCGCATGCTAGAGTAGTCCCTCTTCGCAAACAGGGACACGCGGCTCGAGTAGGAATTACGTGGAGCGGTGGATTATGTAAGCAACGCCCCCGGGCAGACGCTCGTGCGAAAACCAAGAGCAGCCTTCGTTTGTAGTAACAATTTGTACCCGCGTTCAATGCGCGCTGAATTGAGAAACCGATCTCTTCCATGTTGCCGACGGCTTGCGGAGCTGGTTTAGAGCGAGATCGGAATCCACGCTCTGCGGCCGACCGAACACAGTACTTGTTGCCAACCGCGTGCTCGCTTTACATGAGGCTACCACTCCCCATTGAACGCGAGTTCTTTGCACTACCGTCAGTTCCTCCGAGCCTTCACTGGATTGATTTATTGATGAATATTCGGGCTTTTTTCAGACGCATTTGGCCAAGCAAACACCACGGTATGTCGTTCCAATAACCGTGGTTTCGTATGGCCAAGCGCGCCTCATATCCAATGTAGCCAATCCAACAAGAATGGGAGAAGATTGATGTACGTCTATGACTGCGAATCAATGTGAACAAACCCCCAGACTCTGATACGCCTTAAGCCCTTTGAACCAGGTGGAGGGCGCCACGAAAACATACCGATGGTGAGTGCTCGGCATCGTCTACTCCCTCTTTCGGTTTCGCTAACATCAGACATCTTCAGACGGTATTCCCAACGTCGAGACGTAGGTTTTGGAGTGCGCCCGCGCCCGCTTCCCATCCTGTCCTGTGCGTTGCTTAGTCACCTATCTTCAGTGCCTTCACTCAGAAACCTAATCTCACAGTCCAGACCGGCAGACCTCTGGGGCGCGAGTACGCCATCAAACCTCTGCATAAATTCTGCAATACGTCTGCTTCTCACCCCAAACATACTCTTCCTCTTCCTATATCGATCTTCTATACCACTACCTTTTAATACTTGCATCGACTCTTCGACAGCTGCTCATCGTAGCCCCACATCGCGGGCGCTGTGTACTGTACTCTTTTCCCTTGCATCCGCATCTTTGACTCCCCAACTCTTCGGGAACCTGATACCCTATCCACACTTGACTTTCTGTATCCATATCTCATCCTCCTTCCGATTCAACCTATCCATCTCTTTCTTCATTCGGCAGATTAGTCCGCAAGCATTCTTCTGTCTTTGTCTTTCTACAATATTCATTTCAAACATCCGTTTGTGATCGTGTTGACTCTAAGCTGAATGTACATGTCGAGAGGACTGCAACAAGAGCGGAATAAAGTAATGGCCAAGTCTTTGCCGTAAGGCAGGTACTTTGATGTGCCAGGGTGGGAGCGGCATCCTCCGACAGCACCCTCACGCTTTTCCGCTTTTCACTTGGTCGCGCGAATCGGTCGCGCGAATCGAAGTGTTGACACATTCACCTTACCACCCTCGCCGCTGACGTGTCTGCAAAAAAAAACGAGCTGAATTGACGCCCTACGGCTTTAACCTCGGACTCGTTATCGTTATTATGGAATTGCGGTATCGATCCAGCTCTTATATAACGCCCATTCGGCGGAAAGGATAGTAGCGCCCTAAATACATCTTACATCCCACAAACTCGGTTTAAGCACTTCCGTGCAACTTGACACGGTTTTTCCACCGCACTGGGCTTTTCCCTGCCGATCTCCACCTGCTTGCTGGCAGTTGACTTGGTTTCATGACCTCTCGGTACCGGTACCATCGTTCTACTTGGCCTCTCCAACTGCCGCGACAGATGAACGTTGCCGTGTCATGCTCCTTTGAAGTGCACGGTCCAAACACTGCTACCAGGACATCATCCACATTGATGGTTGCCTGATACACGATGCACGTGCACAATAGAACACGTCCATTGGCGCCCACTCTACGTACTTCCGCTGGTACGATCAGGATTCTTGGCGGTTGGGTTTCCAAGATATGGGCACTTTCAAGCGCGCATACGGCATGCTATTTTCAACATGCTTTTGAGCCTTCTCCCTAGAGACTCACCAATCTATGGCGCGCATTTCTATATACCTCATCTCCCGACGTGGGAGACCACTATGCTCTTGATATCAATTGTATTGGAGCTTCTTATGCGAATCGCACTCGTTTCTTCACATGTCTACTCATTCGCGAAGTTGTGCGCGCGCAGATGATTCTGCAAGTTCAGGAACTGGTATCGCGTATTCATGCTGTGCATTGTGGCGTCCTCTCCTGATGAGCAGCAGGCAGCATATAAACCATCATTTCGAGTGCACCGCATTTCTTCGTAGCATCATTTTACTATGCCTGATATTTTCGGCATAATGAGCATGTGCAATTTCAACTGATTGCTATTGACATGCACAACTCTATTGAACAGTAGTCGTTTTGGTAAATGAATGAACCGTTTGCTGCGTTGGCGAGAATCTAAACGTATGATCGGTTGTTCGAAGCTGAGGTTGGTCGCACTCAGCTTCTTGCGTTTGAGGATCCCTACTCCCATCGAACGGAAGCGTCTCCGCGCAATTGAATCACTGACCAATACGTACTCATCTACACGTGTTCCATGCGTGCCCCACACGCGGGCGCGGCCATAATTACGTTCTTGACCTTAATTGTCTGATATCCCGGCGGAACTGGGGATTCGTGTGGGGGTGGCCATTTAAAGGGGGCTCTGTCTTTCTCCGTCTCCAAGCACTCGAAGCCCCCAACTGGTTGCTGGCGAATACAACCATGGGCAACAGTTCCAGCAAACGAGTGGGTTCCTTCTCACGTCATTCAGCGGATAGATGTCGGGCTAACCATGGTATAGAAGAAGGCGGAACAAAATGCATATGAGATGAGGGATATGAGGGATTTGGATGACGTATGTTCAGATCTCTTTCCCTCAATGGGATTTATATCCTTATCGTCATTCCCTTCGCTCTCTCCGATGTGAACTTTGAAGCCTAATATTCCAGGTGGGGGCCGTCCGAACCGGACCGGACGTGGGGCCAGTGGAGGCAACCATCAGGGCAGAGGTGGTGGCCATCGGGATGGCTATAGGGGCTGGAGTCAGGGATCATCCACCCGCCGGCGCAGATACATTATACGAGGTGATGACTCAAATAAGGTATACGGTTTATCATTGTGGCTTCAACACATTTATAGTGTAAGGATCGCTAATCGCTTCTTCCCCAGTCCCGCTGTTTCGGTCAAGTCTCATACGACAAGATGGGGGTGCTGGACTCTCCCTGCTCATTCATTTACTTTGTAAGTACGTTTCTTCACGAAACTTGTTTTGTTTGTGTTCACCAATGGCTAGATGGACCTACTCCAATGGCTCGTGTCTTTATTCCATGGCAGGCCAAGACGCTGGACGGTAGTGAAGCAATCTTTGCATATACTAGTTACCTATAAAGTCATTAACGCTCCGACTTCGGACCCATTGTTGCACTGTTGCAGCACTCAACCTGTTCACTCAACCTGTTCACTCTGATTCGCCGAGAAGACACTGTAAAGGTACATCTTGCATTCCCCGAGACTGAGTTTAGTGCGTCCGCGCGTGCGATTGGGTACAATCTCTTATACATAGGACAGCAGGGAGGCACCATCAGTTGTAGATTACTTTGCCTCGTCACTCCTTGACACAATTACATCCATCATTGCTCCTACTATGCAATAGTCACTATTCAATAGCAAATCATGGGCTAATCGGATAGGACTTTCGCAGGTTCCGAGAGATCAAGCACAGATTTTGTCCATTATCTTCGACGCGCTCACTTCATCGAAGTTCACATAAGCCACTTCTCCGCCCTTCCCACCCACTGAAACTCTCCTTCCTGTCTGGATAACCTCTGAGATCGGCTCGAAATCATCCGGGAGCCAACGAAGGTATGCTAATCCATTTTCCAATGGAGTGCATAGACAATTCCGATCGAGCTTGATGGGTAAGGTTAGGTCCGGTTGATATGTCACCGCGAAAGCTTCATCCACGCATAGCATCGGGAGTTCCAACCATGTGCCAGTATTCAGGTCAACCGTGAAGGGTCCTTCAGCATCGTCTGAGACTTTCCATCCGCGCAGTCGAAGGACCAAACCATCCTTGGAGTAAGACATATGGTAGGGAGCTTGAAAACTCCACTGGCTGGATTGGGCATCCTTGGTGACTTCAGCCAAACCAACTCGTTTTGTGCATTGTCCGGAATTGATGTCCCAAATTCGTATGGACAAATCCCTCGATGCCGAAGCAAGTTTGGCATCGTCAGGGGAGAAGCATGCGCACGTAACTGAATTAGAATGTCCGCGTAATAGAATGGGGGATGAGCTGGGATCGTTTGAATCTGTTAACTGAATGATCTTGTCCTTGTCTACAGACACCATGAAACGAGCATTCGATGCAATTTCACATGGAACGCCCTTGCTCTCTTGTTCTACGGTTGTTTCTGCATCCCAAATTAGGATCGAACGATCATGCGAACCCGAAGCCAACCGGGCGCTGTTCGGGGAAAATGCCACCGCATATACACTGTTGGTATGGCTAACAAGGGTACGAGCATGAGTCCACCTTGTCCCATCAGCGCGCCACAGGGAAATGGTCGAATCCGCCGAAGCGGATGCAATCCATTTGCCGTCCGCCGAGCAGGATACGGAGTATACCGCGTCCGAGTGATTTCCAAGCACAAGTAGGTTGTCGTCTATCTCGAATATGTTCAGGATGCGTACCATGCCGTCTTTGCATGCCAGGATCACCCTTTCGTTGTCGGGATGGAAGACAAGACAGAACATTTGGCTGAACACATCTATCCGACGGACTTGTTCCCCAGATGCAGCGTCCCAGACTCGGACGGTCCCATCATACGATGCAGATGCCAAGCGTGTTCCATCCAGTGAATACACCACAGAAACCACGGCATCGGTGTGACCTTCGAGGATATGAATATTCGACCCTTCTGCGGCATCCCAAATACGAACGGTCGTGTCTCCTGATGCCGATGCGAGGCGAGTCCCGTATGAAGTGAATGCAATAGAGTTTACGCGTTTGGAATGTCCGGAAAGGCGTACGGGCTTCCCAGAACCATCGGCATTGCAAATATAGATCGCGCCATTCTCGCATGCACACCCAACTTGTGAACCATCGGGAGAAAAGGTGACATGAACGCAGTCGGAGAGCAAGTCCACCTTCGAGACTTTGATTCCAGTATTCGCATTCCATACCCAGATGCATTTGCTTCTGAAAGCGGATGCCACGTAGGTACCATCCGATGAGTAGGCCAAGGAACAAACGGGGTGTGGATGACCTTGAAGTTTTAGAAGCAGACGGCTCCACGATTCCTGAGTATTCCCGAGCGCTGTGATCATAATGGCGCTGTACAGGGAAGTAGAAGGAATTGATGAAGAGTTTGGATCGGT
The DNA here is from genome assembly GCF_015039405.1 of Cantharellus anzutake. Lineage (NCBI taxonomy): Eukaryota > Fungi > Basidiomycota > Agaricomycetes > Cantharellales > Hydnaceae > Cantharellus > Cantharellus anzutake. The sequence continues at coordinate 717,993 of NW_024066986.1, read as the reverse complement.
GAATGGGGGGGTGGAAAAGACGAGGAATGGACTTTGAACAAGCGCCTGTTTGGAACGGAGAACGAAGCGGTACATCTTGAGAATATGCAACCGAAGACCTCCCATTTCGTCATGCCCTCGCTGTGTGATGGCGTGACAGGCTCACTCAAGTAGTCAATAACAAGGGGGAAAGTGGCACGTACCATCCATTGCTCCAGCTGGTGCAGACCGTGGCATGCAGCCATTATTTCGTCCATAGCCCCCATTGCTACAACCCAGTACAGAAGCCATTGACATACGACCTGTTCAAGTGCCCCAGCAACTCCTGGATCTGCAGGACGGACTCGACAAACAAGCGAAATCCAGCTCTTACAAGCGAACGTCGCTTTCGGTGGTATTGCGCTGTCGAACAGCGCCTGAAGGTCCGGGACGTCTTCCTTCAGGCGGTGCGAGTGTTTCCCAAAGAGTCCTAGGAGAGATTTGCAATGCGAAAGGTGCTGGAGCGTCCAGAGAGCCAGATCCAGGTCAGTTGAGCTTGAAGATGTGTATCCCTTCCATTGCAGTCTAAGCAGAGTAGCGCTCATATCCTCCTCCACGCGCACCGTTTCTTTCTCAAACTAGTCCGACTGTTAGAGGCGACGTCACAATCTCGCTATTCGATACCCACCGCCCCCGAAAAAAGATTTGTGACCTCTGCGACTAGTTTGTCCATCTGGTCTTGATCCAGAATACGTTCGGATATCTTGAGGGTGCCACCCACAGAAGACAACCATGACTTCAACCTATAAGCGAAGTCTCTATGTCCTTCATTCAGAGTTTGCATCGATGGCCACGAGAGGAAATAATGACCTTGAGAAACCGTTTCGGAGTCTCCTTGCCCCAGGAACGTCACTCAACCCATGGAGATGCTCATAAAGAGTCATCTTGGATTCAGATAGTAGTCGTATCAGGGATGATTGGCGCCCGAATCGCAGCCTTGCTTCATCGAGGCTGGAACAAAGGAGGAGTTTCTACAATCACAGCGTGAGACAGAGGGAAGGTTAGAACGAGGTATACGAACGTCTTGGGCTGCCACAATCTGCGCCAGTTGGGAAATGGCCTCAACAAGGAGTTTATTGTGTGTCATAGCAGCCATGGATTCCACCTCCGTCACCAGGGTTGGCACCGGTGTAGGAAGCACTTTATAAATCTTCTCTTTGATTGCCCTGCGGCGGGCAACAGCCAACGACGGGCTATTTAGTCCCCCATCATCACTGAAACTGCCACCCAGAAACTGCACAGAAATTTCCTGAATGATGGACGTAAAGAACCAACAGTTCTCCCCTGAGAGATTGAACATTATGGACTCATGGTGGACAACGTCGAGAGTCTTTACAAGACTTTTGAGGGGGATGGGCGACGCAAATTCGATGACAGCCTCTCTCCGGACCTTCCTGCCGAGCAGATTATGAAGAACCGTAGTTATCTTTACCTTACAGACGAGACAAAAGACTGTCAATGCAACACCCGAATTCAGTTCTCAGTAGTATAAAACTCACCAGATCATTTGCTGCAATGTACAAAGCCAATATCTTGAAGAGATTCTCCGAACGTGGGCGACGGTCTAAACGGATCCAGAACTTCGTGCCTCGCTTCATGACTTCAAGTAGTAGAAAACGATGTGGAACTCGTCTCGTCGTCCTATATCGAATCATCCGAGTGACAGTTGCCGCTTCGGCCTCCTCGCTATCGTGCGTTTTCGTGCAAAAGACACCAAGGGTGTATTCCGTGTCTCCCATATGAGGGATGTTTCTTAAGATGTCTTCCTCAGTCGGACGTCGCACACTGGGGGGGCTGGAATAGTCGCTTTCATCGTCCGAACCCGAGAGACTGTCGGCCAACGATGGTACTCGTTTAAGAGGATGGTCCTGTACATTTAACTCCACCTGTTCTTGGTGCTTAAGCGGAGGCATAAATCTGTGCAAAGGAATCTGTCTTACCGTGGAATACGCGTCCTGCGATAGGAGCATTTGAGATTTTGACCGACGAAGAGATTTGGGTAGGCTCGTGCTAGAAGCGGTGCTCATATCCTGAGAGGTTTAGGAAACAGTCTTTTCGTAGGCGTCGAAATTCTGCCTTACCTCAGTTTCAAGCCAATCGATGGCAGATTCGAAGGCTGGGGACCCAAGCGGCAATTTCCTTCCCGACTCGCTACCATCCTGAACGGGAGGACGATCATATGAAGCGATTATTTGATGAATTCTTCGACGGGCATCGGCTCCCAGGTCAAGCCACCTTAAAGTCCCTGTAAGTTTGCCACTTTTATTGTCGAGACCGTACAGGTATTCTGCAACCACAGATGCAAAAAAGTAACAATTCTCCTAGCAATCCGGATGAGGTAAGATACTCAGAAGCAAGAGAATAGCACGTGCATACCGGCCAGACTTTATAAAATTTTGATGACTCCCTAAGTGCCTCAAGGACACGGAGCAAGTCCGTTAGCGAAGGTGGGTCGCGAAAAATGATTCTCGTCTTCTCGACACTCTTCGTACTACCCAACAGAGCGGCTCTTTTCCCAGAAAGACTCGCCTGTTCCGGTGATTGAGTGAATCAGAATCAAGAGAATGGCCAGTAACGATGCTCACTATGTCATTTGCTTCCAATGCACTGGATATCAGATTTCCGAGAGCGCCCACCGGCCGCGTTCTCTCGAGACGCACCCAGAATTCTTCTCCAGTGGGTTTCGCCATTCGCAGAAGTAAGAACTCGTGATGAACACCCTTCTCTTCCTTGTAAATGATCAATTCATTGACTGGAGACGAGGGAGCATCGGGAGTAGTCCCGATGTAGGAACATATATCTGCGAGTGGTGATGATAATCTTCTAGAAGAGAGAGGGATCTTTGACCAAAGAGTAGATCGCCTCGAAGCCGCGCTTGTGACCGAACGCTTAGACACGATAGATATTCTGTCACGATCGATATCTGCCATAGAAGACAAGATCGAGGGGAACCTCTAGTGTGTGTGGTTGGTTGCAAGAGACGCAAAAGGACAGGATGGACACGTGAAGTTGGGTCTGCGAGTAGCACGCAAGCTTTAGATACAAGTAAAGGCGAACGAGCTAATTGAGATTCGACCATTTCCCTACTTATGTAATTTAATGAGCTTCGCTTTTTGTGGCAAAGACGTTTCGGAACGAATGGGGAGAAAAGTCCACGCCCCTAACACAAATGAATAAAGAAAGACATGGCAAAGACCCGTTTCTTCAGCGCCTTGCGCACGCGCGATGGCATTAGCAGTACGTCACGCAGCCTACAAGGAGTCCACGGTGGGAAAGTGCTGCACAGAACCGCTCGCAAAGTGATGCATGATACAAGTTGGCTGGCTCCGGTGGATTATGTAAGCAGTGCCCTCGAGACCCAGAGCTGTAATATGCGCTGAATTGAGAAACCGATTCCTGTGATTTCCCGATGTCGCCGACGGCTTGCGGAGCTGGCTTCGAGCAAGATCGGGATCCACGCTTTGCGGCCGACCAAACACAACACTGTTGCCGACCGCGTGCTCGCTTTACATGAGGCTACCACTCCCCATTAAATGCGAGTTCTTTGCACTACCGTCAGTTCCTCCGAGCCTTCACTGGATTGATAGGCCAACATTTATTGATGGATATTCGGGCTTTTTTCAGACGCATTTGGCCAAGCAAACACCACGTATGTCGTTCCAACCGTCTCGTATGGCCAAGGCCAAGGCGCCTCATATCCAATGTAGCCAATCCAACAAGAATGGGAGAAGATTGATGTACGTCTATGACTGCGAATCAATGTGAACAAACCCCCAGACTCTGATACGCCCTAAGCCCTTTGAACCAGGTGGAGGGCGCCACGAAAATATACCGATGGTGAGTGCTCGGCATCGTTTACTCCCTCTTTCGGTTTCGCTAACATCGGACATCTTCAGACGGTATTCCCAACGTCGAGACGTAGGTTTTGGAGTGCGCCCGCGCCCACTTCCCATCCTATCCTGTGCGTCGCTTAGTCACCTACCTTCAGTGCCTTCACTCAGAAACCTAATCTCACAGTCCAGACCGGCAGACCTCTGGGGCGCGAGTACGCCATCAAACCTCTGCATAAATTCTGCAGCACGTCTGCTTCTCACCCCAAACATACTCTATATCGATCTTCTATACCACTACCTTTTAATACTTGCATCGACTCTTCGACAGCTGTTCATCGTAGCCCCACATCGCGGGCGCTGTGTACTGTACTCTTTTCCCTTGCATCCGCGTCTTTGACTCCCCAACTCTTCGGGAACCTGACACCCTATCCACACTTGACTTTCTGTATCCATATCTCATCCTCCTTCCGATTCAACCTATCCATCTCTTTCTTCATTCGGCAGATTAGTCCGCAAGCATTCTTCTGTCTTTCATTTCAAACATCCGTCTGTGATCGTGTTGACTCTAAGCTGAATGTACATGTCGAGAGGACTGCAACAAGAGCGGAATGAGGTAAGGGCCAAGTCTTTCCCGTAAGGCAGGTACTTTGGAGCGGCATCCTCCGACAGCACCCTCCGCTTTTCACTTGGTCGCGCGAATCGAAGTGTTGACACATTCACCTTACCACCCTCGCCGCTGACGTCTCTGCAAAAAAAACGAGCTGAATTGACGCCCTACGGCTTTAACCTCGGACTCGTTATCGTTATTATGGAATTGCGGTATCCATCGGTCTAGCTCTTATATAACGCCCATTCGGCGGAAAGGATAGTAGCGCCCTAAATACATCTTACATCCCACAAACTCGGTTTAAACACTTCCGTGCAACTTGACACGATTTTTCCATCGCACTAGGCTCTGCTTTGCCGATCTCCACCTGCTTGCTGGCAGTTGACTTGGTTTCATGACCTCTCGGTACCAGTATTGTCGTTCTATTTGGCCTCTCCAACTGCCGCGACAGATGAACGTTGCCGTGTCATGCTCCTTTGAAGTGCACGGTCCAAACACTGCTACCAGGACATCATCCACATTGATGGTTGCCACCCGAAGCGATACATGATGCGCGCGCACAATAGAACACAATAGGACACGTATATTGGCGACGTACTCCGCTGCTACGATCAGGATTCTTGACGGTTGGGTTTCCAAGATATAGGTACTTTCAAGCGCGCATACGGCATGCTATTTTCAACATGCTTTTGAGCCTTCTCCCTAGAGACTCACCAATCTATGGCGCGCATTTCTATATACCTCATCTCCCGACGTGGGAGACCACTATGCTCTTGATATCAATTGTATTGGAGCTTCTTATGCGAATCGCACTCGTTTCTTCACATGTCTACTCATTCGCGAAGGTTGTGCGCGCGCAGATGATTCTGCAAGTTCAGGAACTGGTATCGCGTCTTCATGCTGTGCATTGTGGCGTCCTCTCCTGATGAGCAGCAGGCAGCATATAGACCATCATTTCGAGTGCACCGCATTTCTTCGTAGTATCATTTTACTATGCCTGATATTTTCGGCATAATGAACATGGTTAGTGCTGTGCAATTTCAACTGATTGCTGTTGATACACAAAACTCTATTGAACAGTAGTCATTTTGGTAAATGATTGCTACGGCGAGAATCTAAACGTATGATCGGTTGTTCGAAGCTGAGGTTGGTCGCACTCAGCTTCTTGCGTTTGAGGATCCCTACTCCTATCGAACGGAAGCGTCTCCGCGCAATTGAATCACTGACCAGTACGTACTGATCTACACGTGTTCCATGCGTGCCCCACACGCGGGCGCGGGCGCGGCCATAATTACGTTCTTGACCTTAATTGTCTGATATCCCGGCGGAACTGGGGATTCGTGTGGGGGTGGCCATTTAAAGGGGGCCCTGTCTTTCTCCTCCGTCTCCAAGCACTCGAAGCCCCCAACTGGTTGCTGGCAAATACAACCATGGGCAACAGTTCCAGCAAACGGGTGGGTTCCTTCTCACGTCATTCAACGGATAGATGTCGGCTAACCATTGTATAGAAGAAGGCGGAACAAAATGCATATGAGATGAGGGATATGAGGGGTTTGGATGACGTATGTCTAGATCTCTTTCCCTCAGTGGGATTCATATCCTTTTCGTCATTCCCTTCGCTCACTCTGATGTGAACTTTGAAGCCTAATATTCCAGGCGGAGGCCGTCCGAACCGGACCGGACGTGGGGCCAGTGGAGGCAACCATCAGGGCAGAGGTGGTGGCCATCGGGGTGGCTATGGGGGTCGGAGTCAGGGATCATCCGCCCGCCGCAAACAATAGAGGTCCCGCGCATAGTGCGCAGATACATTATACGAGGTGATGACTCAAATAAGGTATGCGGTTTATCATTGTGGCTTCAACACATTTATAGTGTAAGGATCGCTGATCGCTTCTTCCCTAGTACTGCTGTTTCGGTCAAGTCTCATACGACAAGATGGGGGTGCTGGGCTCTCCCTGCTCATTCATTTACTTTGTAAGTACGTTTCTTCACGAAACTTGTTCTGTTTGTGTTCACCGATGGCTAGAAGGACCTACTCCAATGGCTCGTGTCTTTATTCCCTGGCAGGCCAAGACGCTGGACGGTAGTGAAGCAATCTTTGCATATACTAGTTACCTATAAAGTCATTAACGCTCCGACTTCGGACCCATTGTTACACTGTTGCAGCACTCAACCTGTTCACTCTGATTCGCCGAGAAGACACTGTAAAGGTACATCTTGCATTCCCCGAGACTTAGTTTAGTGCGTCCGCGCGTGCGATTGGGCACAGTCTCTTATACATAGGACAGCAGGGAGGCTCCATCAGTTGTAGATTACTTTGCCTCGTCACTCCTTGACACAATTACATCCATCATTGCTCTTACTATGCAATAGTCACTATTCAATAGCAAATCATGGGCTAATCGGACAGGACTTTCGCAGGTTCCGAGAGATCAAGTACAGATTTTCTCCATTATCTTCGACACGCTCACTTCATCGAAGTTCACATAAGCCACTTCTCCGCCCTTCCCACCCACTGAAACTCTCCTTCCTGTCTGGATAACCTCTGAGATAGGCTCGAAATCATCCGGAAGCCAATACAGGTATGCTAATCCATCTTCCAATGGAGTGCATAAACAGTTTCGATCGAGCTTGATGGGTAAGGTTGGATCTGGTTGATATGCCACCGCGAAAGCTTCATCTGGGCGTGGCGTCGGGAGTTCCGACCATGTGCCGGCGCTCAGATCAATCGTAAAAGGTTCTTCAGCATCGTCTGAGACTTTCCATCCGCGCAGTCGAAGGACCAAACCGTCATTGGAGTAAGACACATGGTAGGGAGCCTGAAAACTCCACTGGGTGGATTGGGTATCCTTGGCGACTTTAACCAAATCGACTCGTTGTATGCATTGTCCGGAATTGATGTCCCAAACTCGAATGGACAAATCCCTCGATGCCGAAACAAGTTTGACACCGTCAGGGGAGAAGCATGCGCACGTAACTGAATCAGAATGTCCGCGTAATAGAATGGGGGATGCGCTGAGATCGTTTGAGTCTGTTAACTGAATGATCGTGTCCTCGTTCACAGACACCCTGAAACGAGCATTCGATGCAATTCCACATGGAACGCCCTTGCTCTCTTGTTCTACGGTCGTTTCTGCATCCCAAATTAGGATCGAACGATCACGCGAACCCGAAGCCACCCTGGAGCTGTTCGGAGAAAACGCCACCGAGTACACTCTATTGGTATGACTAACAAGGGTACGAGCATGAGCCCACTCTGTCCCGTTAGCGTGCCAGAGGGAAATGGTCGAATCTGCCGAAGCGGACGCAATCCATTTGCCGTCCGCCGAACAGGATACGGAGTATACCGCGTCCGAGTGATTTTCAAGCACAAGTGGGCCGCGATCCTCCCCGAATATGTTCAAGATGCGTACCATGCCGTCTTTGCATGCCAGGACCACCCTTTTGTTGTCAGGATGGAAGACAAGACAAAACATTTGGTTGAACACATCTATCCGACCGACTTGTTGCCCAGATGCAGCGTCCCAGACTCGGACGGTCTCGTCATACGATGCAGATACCAAGCATGTTCCATCCAGTGAATACACCGCAGAACTCACAATGTTAGTGTGACCTTCGAGGGTGTGAATATTCGACCCTTCTGCGGCAGCCCAAATGCGAACGGTCGTGTCTCCTGATGCCGACGCGAGGCGAGTCCCGTATGGAGTGAATGCAATAGAGTTTACGCGTTTGGAATGACCGGAAAGGCGTTTGGGTTTCCCAGAACCATCGGCATTGCAAATATAGATCGCGCCATTCTCGCATGCACACCCAACTTGTGAACCATCGGGAGAAAAGGCGACATAAACGCAGTCGGAGAGCAAGTCCACCTTCGAGACTTTGGTTCCAGTGTTCGCATTCCACACCCAGATGCATTTGCCTCTGAAAGCCGATGCCACGTAGGTACCATCCGATGAGTAGGCCAAGGAACAAACTGGGTATGGATGACCTTGAAGTTTTAGCGGTACACGGCTCCACGATTCCTGGGTATTCCCAAGCGCTGTGATCACAACAGCGTTGTACAAGGAAGTAGAAGGAAATGATGAAGAGTTTAGATCGGTGGATGGTGGGGTGGAAAAGACGAGGAATGGGCATTGGACAAGCGCCTGTTTCGAATGGAGAACGAAGCGGTACATCTTGAGAACATGCAACCGAAGGCCTCCGAATTCGTCATGCCCTCGCTGTGTGACACGCTCATTGTAAGCAGTCAATAACAAGGGAGAAAGTGGCACGTACCATCCATTGCTCCAGCTGGTGCAGACCGCGGCATGCAGCGTCAATTTCGTCCATGACCCCCATTGCTACGATCCAGTACAAAAGCCATTGGTATACGACTTGTTCAAGCGCCCCGGCTACTCCTGGATCTGCAAGACCGACTCGACAAACAAGTGAGATCCAGCTCTTACAAGCGAACGTCGCTTTCGGTGGTATTGCGCTGTCGAACCGTGACTGAAAGTCCGGGACGTCTTTCTTCAGGCGGTGCCAGTGTTTCCCAAAAAGTTCTAGGAGAGATTTGCAATGCGAAAGGTGCTGGAGAGTCCAGAGAGCCAGATCCAGGTCAGTTGAGCTTGAAGATGTGCGTCCCTTCCACTGTAGTTTAAGCGGAGTGGCGCTCATATCCCCCTCCACGTGCACGGCTTCTTTCTCAAACTAGTCCGACTGTTAGAGGCGACACCACAATCTCGCTATTCGATACCCACCGCCCCCGAAAAAAGATTTGAAACCTCTGCGTCTAGTTTGTCCATTTGGTTTTGATCCAGAATACATTCAGATACCCAGGCGTCGCCACCCACAGAGGACACCCATGAATTCAACCTATCGGCGAGATCCCTATGTTCCCCATTCAGAGTTTGCATTGGTAGCTGAGTGAAATGGTGACCTTGAGAAACCACTTCGGAATCCCCTTGCTCCAGGAATGTCACTTAGTCTATGAAGATACTCGTAAAGAACCATCTTGGATTCAGATAGTAGTCGTATCAGGGATGATTGGCGTCCGAATCGTAGCCTTGCTTCATCGAGGCCGGAACAAAGGAGGAGTTTCTAAAATCGCAGCATGAGACAGAGAGAAGGTTAGAACGAGGTATACGAACGTCTTGGTCCTTCACAATCTGCGCCAGTTGGGAAATGGCCTCGATGAGGAGTTTATCGTGTGTCATGGCAGCCATGAATACCACCTCCGTCACTAGGGTTGGCACCAGTGTAGGAAGAACTTTATAAACTTTCTCTTTTATTGCCCTGCGGCGGCCATCAGCCAACGAAGGATTGTTTAGTTGTCCTTCTTCACTAAAATGGCCACCCAGAAATCCGACAGAAATTTCTTGAATAATCGACACAAAGAACCAACAGTTCTTCCTTGAGAGTGCGTATACTATGGATTCCTCGCGAATAACGTCGAGAGCCCTCACAAGGCGTTTGAGGGGGATGGGCAAGCAAAATTCGACGACAGCCTCTCTCTGGACTTCCTTGCCGAGTAGATGATGAAGAGCCATAGTTATCTTTACCTTGTAGACGAGACAACAGACTGTCAATCCAAGATCCAACTCCAATTCCTAGTTGTATAAAACTTACTAGATCGTTTGTTCCCATGTAGAAGAAAGGCCATATCCTCAGACGTGGGTGACGGTCCAAGCGGATCCAGAACTTTATGTCCAACTTCATGACTTCAAGTAATAGGAAACGGTGTGCGACTCGTCCTCTCGTCCCATATCGAAGCAGGCGGGTGACGGTCGCCGTTTCAGCCTCCTCGCTGTGGTGTGTCTCCGTGCAAAAGATGCCGAGGGTATATTCCGTATCTCCTCTGTGAGGGATATTTTTTATGATGTCTTCAGTCGGACGTCGCACAGAGGGCGGGCTGAAGTGATCGTTCTGGTCGTCCGAACTCAAGAGACTGTCTGCAAACGATGGTACTCGTTTAAGAGGATGATCCTGTGCATACACGTTCACCCGTTCTCAATGCAAAGGCAATATCTCTGGAAACCAAATCATCTTACCGTGGAATAGGCGGGCATTTGAGATTGTGAGTGACGAAGAGATCTGGGCAGACTCGTCCCGGAAGCGCTGCTCATATTCTGAGGGGTTGATAAGGAAATAGTCATTGCGGTGGACATTGAAATTCTACCTTACCTCGATCTCAGGCGCATCAATAGGAAATTTGGATGCCAGGGATTCGGGCGGTGATATGCTTTCCGACTCACTATCGGGATCCTGGACAGAAAGAGGATCGTATGAAGCAATTATCTGATAAATTCTTCGACGAGCATCAGCTCCAAGATCAAGCCATCTTAAAGTTCCGGTAAGTTCGGCACTTTTATCGAGACCGTATAGGTGCTCAGCCACTACAGAAGCAAAAAAGTAACAGTTTTGCTGGTAACCGAGGTGATGAGACATGTGGCAGGGGGAGATGCGTCATGAGCATACCGGCCACACTCGATAGAATTTCGATGACTCCCTAAGTGCCTCGAGGACATGGAACAAGTCTGTTAGCGAAGGTAAGACGCGAAAAATGATTCTCGTCTTCTCAACACTCTTCGTGCTCCCTAATAGAGTGTCCCTTTTCCCAGAAAGAGTCGCCTGTTCAGGATTGGGGTAAGTGGAAATCAAGGCAGTGATCAACAATGGCGCTCACCATATCGTTTGCCTCCGATTTACTAGAGATCAATTTGCTGAGAGTGCCTATTCGCGCTTTTCTCTCCAGGCGCACCCAGAATTCTTCTCCGGTAGGTTTCGCCAGCCGTAAAAGTAGGAACTCGTGCTGAACGCCATCCTCTTCTTTGTGGACAATCAGTTCCTTGATGGGAGACGACTGGGCGTCAGGAGTAGCCTCGATGTAGGAACATATGTGTGCGAGTGGTGTGGATATTGTCTTGGAAGAGCGAGGGATTTTTGGCCAGAGGATCGAAGCGACGCTTGCAATCGAACGCTTAGACACAATAGATGTTCTGTCGAGGTCAACGCTCGCCATGGAAGACAAGATCGAGGGTGCCTAACGGGTTTGTTGCAAGAGACGAGAATGGGCAGGACACGTGGGATTGGGTCTGCAAGCAGACGCACGAGCTTTAGGTGCGATACCAATTAAGGGTGGGTAGGTAATTTAGGCCCAACCTTATCGAGAACATTCACTTTATGCGGCAAAGACGCCTAAGAACGATTGTGGCGAAGGCCCAAAAATCCGCATCTCCGAACTGGTGAATGGAACATGTTGCAGAGGCATGTTTCCTTTGGCGGCCTTGCGCGCGCAACAGCAATAACACAATAGGGACTCGAATATATGCGTCACGCAGTCCTACAATGCTCCACATGAAATCGCTCACAACGAAGCAATACAACGGATTCAAATTGGCTGAGTACCTCTGTGCACCAATATCTGGGAATTGCATCGCCATGCATGCTTGTCGATGTACATCAGAGGATTTAGCTCAGATGTACATCACAGACTGCGATATGTAATGATACCAAATCGGGTATTTGCACGAATGTCCTGCTTCGTTGTCACTGGCATTGAACCGGGATTTGTCACAGGAAAGACTTGGAAAAGTTAATGCAACATATATGCTGTTTGGCCCCATGGCTTTGGCACTCTCCGGCAACCGCCGGAGCGTGTTTTCACAGGCTTGTCTTTGGGCAATCCGCCGACCTTTTACCGACCTCAGTTGCTGAATCCTATGTGAGCATGAACTGAATAAAGCTTTAATTCCGGACCCGGTCGCATCGCTTCTCGCATAGGAAACATCACCGTACCATACTATCGCATCTCTCGACTTGGTGTTGAGCACGTCCGCCCGTGCAGCTGGGCACAGTTTATCGCCGCACCAAGCTCGGCTCTTGATGACCATCTTTGTTCCACACTCCGGGTTGCCCTCCCCTCTCCGCCGTTCAGTGGCAATTCTCTTAGTTATCTTTTTCCAGCAACGTCCTTCTGCCTGGCTTCCCCAACTGCCGCGTACTTAGATCAACGTTGCCCTTTTAAAGTGCGCGTCCAAGCAGCACTGTGAAGATACTGTCCATTCAGCCCAAATTGACAATGGATACGCGTGCAATAAAATATGTTCACTCCGCGCCGCTGTTCAAGTTTTTGGGATTCAAGCGCTCTCACGAGTTTCGTCCTTAGAGATCTCCATTTTAGTATCCAAGACATCTCCGTGGCAGATCTGCCCTAGTTCCGATCAAGTGCTCTGCTAATATCCGTCCGTTCAATTGTAGTAGCATTGCAACTTTTCGGGATTCTGTTCTCCACACGTGTAGGCGCCACTTTGTGAACGTGTGCGCGCATCTGCTGCAGGGTGTGGGCAACCTCACTTGACGACGAACACTTCCATCATGTTGGGCTTACCGCTTTCCTCAGATAGCTAATTTATTGTTGGTGCCGGCCCATGACATTCAGCGCGTAGAAAGATCATGGGAATATGCGGTGCCCCGCAATTTCCACTCGGTTGCTGTGCTAATAGTAGTACCTTTATTCAAATTATTCATTTCCACTTGGTTGTGTTGCCTCTAATCCTGGGAAGTGCTCTGAGCTCCTAAGTGCACTAGCTTTTGCAATAGCAGCCATTCTCCTTGCTGCGAGATTCAGTCTGAAATGCGGCTCATCTAGTCGAAAGCTGCAATGAGCTTCGGACGTTCGATCATTGCATGTATTGCGCACGGATGTAGATCTCCGTACCTGCGCGCGCGCGAATAAATCACTAATCAATGGGCTGTGCACTTTGGGTACGTAGGCTTAGTCACGACTTCGCTTGGCCCTCTCCAGAAGCCGGAAAGTTGTGGCACTGCCCCTGCATCTTAAGTTTAAATGAGCCGAGCTCGCTCCGGTTGACGATTAGTTCAATCTCTCCCCCGTCTCTGCTTGTAAACCCTTGTGAAGCCTTCACTGGTTGTTGGTGCGTATATTCATGGGTCACCCTCTTAGCAAACTTTTCAAGGTGCATTCGTTCTCACTCTGTCCTACCACAAATGTCCGCTAACGGTTGTGTAGAAGCTTTTTAACATAAAACACCATAAATTAACGGGAAGGCCTACTTATGAAGCAAATGAAAAGGAAGATGTATGCTGAACGTCTTCCTCGCTTTCATTCATACTCTTATCGTTCCTTTCCCCTTGTTGTGATGACCGAAAGGCTTGGGTCCCAGGTGGAGGCCAGTTCAGGGGCGAGCGTTTGAACCACATCGAGAAGACTCACGTTCAGCGCAATGGTTATCTGCGTAATCATGCGCGACACAAACCTCCTGAATTCTGATCAATACAATGTATCAGATTACCGCAATCGCCTATAACACATATCTATGGTTTGTGGTCATGGCCTTGATGGCTTTGGTGTAACGCCGCTAATCACTCCTTCGCCAGTACTATATCGACCAAGTTTCGTACAACAAAATGAGAGAGCTGGACTCTGTTCATTTTTTTAGTTGGAGTGTTCCTTCACGAATCCCTTCTGTTCACCGATTGGCAGAAGGACACTCGATCAGTTTGTGCTCTTCCCTCCCTGGTGGACCAAGACGCGGGAAAGTAGCAAAGCCGGTTTTTGCATACGTCGCCTGCTTAGTTACCCTCAACCACTACACCTTGTCATTCCCTGACACACAATGCTACTACTACGCGATAGTCACTATTTTAACGTTCAATCACCAAAACTGCTGGATATCAATTCGAATATTTCGCGATGCAGCTGCCAACATAACTTTTACGACGCTGGCCTGACCACTATCTGGCTTGGCATTTGCTGCCACGGGCCAGAGCCACACGTTGAGTAAGATGAGTATTGCATACTTTAAATTGCATGTTTAGTGGGTCGTCACATTGAAGACATCAGTTAGGATTATTTGTAGCGAGCAATCTGCTGAGGGCAACTATGAATGGAGGCCGGCCGCATATGTTCGCTCGTACTTTACGCAATGGTTAATTGGCGTCCTCTCAGTCTGCGGGACTGTAAGATTAAGTTATGTAAATCGTAATGGGCCCACGGCGGTGATTGGTCCTCATGTTTTGGCATTAGGGAACAGCGTGGGCAGTTGGGGTGCCAGTATAGTTAAATGGAGATAAGACCATGTCGACAAAAAGTGAATGTTGGTCTTCTTAGTACTATAGCTTCGTGTTTGTTGCAGATGGGAGGCTAATGCAAACATGCCTCGTCATTCATGATGTGTAAAGTCGTGTGTGGTGTTGTCACCCCATCGTCAGGGATTCCCCATTAGAGTCCGTGCGGCCATTGCATCATCATGTCTTCCAAGGCCCTCCAACGCAACAGCGATACAGGAATATGCTTTTCGGAGACCATGTTCATAGGCGCCTGGGTACTCAGAATGGAGCTGGTGATAGTTGGATAATGACTCTTCACCAGCGGCAAGCGCATCCGAGTAGCGCCCGACGGATGACAACACGGATGATAGAGTGCGCAACGCCGTGGCATATAACCTTGGATGAGTAACAAGAATTGAACGGTAAAGAGAAATGGATTCTTCAATGAAGGGCACGGCCTCAGACCGATGACCAAGCCTTCTGAATGACCAACTGAGATTGTTGAGCGAATAAGCTAAATATCTGGTGGCGTGTGGTGTCGGATGAAGGGTAGCTAACTTGCGCCACAGTTTAACAGTTTCTTTAATCACCGGGAGAGTCTCGGAATGCCGTCGGAGACTTCTGAGTGTCCAGTAGAGACAGTGGAGCGATCTAGCCAAGGAAGGGGTGTATGATGTCGGGTGAACTGCAACTAGCTCGCGCCAGATTTTGACACATTCTTCTATAGCTGGGAGCGCCTCGGAATGGCGTCCGAGATTCTGAAGTGACTCATTAAGAATCAGGAGCGATTCGGCCAAACCCGATGTGGATGGTGTCAGGCGAACGGCAACTAGTTCACGCCAGAGTTTAACACTTTCCTCGATGACTGGGAGTGCGTCGGAATACTGTCCGAGGTTCGCAAGTGATAAGTTAAGAGTCTGGAGTGATCTAGCCAAAGGTAGGGTGTATGATGTCCAACTAGCTCGCGCCAGAGTTCGACACTTTCTTTGATCACCGGGAGCGCCTCGGAATACATCTCGAGATTCTTAAGTGATATAGAAAGTTTCCAGAGCGATCGAGCTAGAATTGGGGCGATAGAACGTTTCCAGAGCGATCGAACCAGAATCGGGGCGTGGAATCCGAAGTCCAAAGATGCAAGGCAACGACAGAGTGCAACGGAATCATTTGCCAGCTCATACGCCTCATGGATTCTCAAAGGAAACCCCAGATTTACCCACACCTTTCCGAGCGCTTTAGCCAAGATGCGAATGACTTTTACTGAACTGGGATCAGCCTTCAACTGAAGGAATATGAGGCTGAGTGAGAATAACAATGAACGCGACGAAGATCCATACCCTAGCCCACTCAGGGAATGATGATATACTGATGTACTCTCCCGTTCTCACGCACACTTCTACCCATTGCACTACTCGCTGATTGAGGAATGTGCGAACGGACTTCCTGAGTCCCTCCGGTGGCTCCTGGATTTGATGGAGGTGATACGCAATATGCCTACATGCATATCGGAATTGTTCAGACAAGGTTTCTTGAGGAATAGGAGCGCGTTTGGACAAATTCTTAGCCAGCCCTAAGCCTCTCATGGAGGAAAGACCATTGTTCAGGATTTCCACGAAGCGCAAGGCTACCCTCTCATTCTCCTTCTTGGCATCCACTGTAAACCGGGGAAGTCCGGGCGATTGTGAACTCGATCGGTACATGAGGAAGTCAGGGAAAGACTGGTGCAGGAAACGAACAGGGATTCGAGGATCCCCGATTCCTGAGACAAAGGGAGCGAGCTCAGCTAATGTATCTTTGACGACGGAGGACTTTAGGAGGGGCGACAGAATAGCATCCCAGGCCTCAACAGACAGTGGCCGTTGCGCGATTAGGATTGCCCCCATCGTGATCTGATAGTCATGCACAAAGTCCTCGTCCTTCCAATTGCATTTCTCCAAAATGTTCGAATACAGGTTGTCCATAATTTCTTCGGCGGAGGTCATCGGCCGGTTCGAGCTAGCATTGAGCAGTTCCCCCAGAATCTCCAGAGAGGTACCAGTGGTCTTCACGTAGCGGAACACGGTACTGATCCAAATGAACAAGCCACCTGCTCGTTCCAATATGGCTTGGACCAATTCATCGTCCTCCTTGAGGTTGTGTTTCAAACCAGGATGTGCATCTTTCAGTTCATGAAGTTGTGAACGGATGTAAATAGCACAATCATGCACGTTAGCATCATCTGAAAGACTAATGCCGAGGCGGTCGATAGGGGATTCAGGGGAGAGAAGACGATCGACAAGGTCGAACAGCCTAGAAGTGACAAAAAATTTGATGTTGGAGGGCAATTTCGGCACTTCTTTCCAAAATACGTCGACAAGACGCGGGAACGCGTGCCTGTCGCATTCGTCCAACGCATCAATGATAACTACCATGGGGCGATCGGAAGACGGTACTTTCATTCGCAGAGGTTCAGCCACCAGTTTCTCGAATTGCCTCGTGAATGGGGCATTTATGAGAGTGGGATCGGCCTGAAGAGTGGATACGACGAAGGTATGATACACGGGGTCGCGTGTTGCTAGAGAGCGAGCCATGCCACTGAACAGATGATCTGGCCGTGACTGCTCGCCTGCCCTGAAGAAAAGGCTCAACAATAATATCCCTTCTTTTGTACACTCCTCTGCGATTGAGCTTGCTATAGATGTCTTCCCGGCACCAGCAACAGCAGTCAGCAGCATGACACGTTTCTCGCTAGCCTGAATGTTTCGACACCAGGCCATGATGTGCTTGATGAGGCCTGTTCTGGTGCCGGGAAGGCATGACTCCGTTGAATCGCGGTGGGTGGTAACGGGATAAGGGAGTTTAGCGAGAATCGAGGCGCTCATATTCTGAGGTTGATTAGGAAACAGTCTCGCGGTGGATGTCGAAATCCTGTCTTACCTCAGCTTCAAACGCATCGATGAAGGATTGGAATGCCGGGGACCCAGGCCGTGATACGCCCCCTGACTCATCACCGTGGGCCTGGGCAGGATGATGGTCATATGAAGCAATTATTTGGTGAATTCTCCGGCGGGCCTCAGCTCCAAGATCAAGCCATCTCAAAGCCCCGACAAGTTCGGCACTTTCATCGAGACCGTACAGGTGCTCGGCGACTACAGATGCAAAAAAGTAACAATTTTCCTAGCAACCGAATGGTGAGACATGCGGTGAGGGGGATTTACGAGTGCCTTGCGCGTACTGGCCACAGTTCATAGAATTTCGATGACTCCCTAAGTGCTTCGAGGACACGGAACAAGTCCCTTAGCGAAGGCGCGGTGCGAAAAATGATCCTCGTCTTCTCGACACTTTTCGTGCTACCCATTAGAGTGGCTCTTTTCCCGGAGAAACTCACCTAGCCAGTGATCACGGTAAGCAGCAATCAAGACACCAAAAACAAAGCGTACTATGTCGTTTGCTTTCAATGCGCTGGATATCAAGTTCCTGAGGGCGCCCACTGGCCGTTTTCTCTCGAGGCGCACCCAGAATTCTTCTCCAGCAGGTTTCGCCAGTCGCACAAGTAAGAACTCGTGCTGAACACCCTTCTCTTCTTTGTAAATGACCAGTTCATTGATTGGAGACGACTGAGCATCGGGAGTAGTCTCGATGTAGGAACATATGTCAGCGAGTGGTGATGATAATTTTCTAGAAGAGAGAGGGATCTTTGACCAAAGAGTGGATAGCCTCGAAGCGGCGCTTGCGATCGAACGCCTAGACAGGATAGATATTCTGTCGCGGTCGATACCCGCCATGGAAGACAAGATGGAAAGGAGCCTCTAGTGGGTGGGTTTGTTTAGGCGGACAGGGGGCAGTGGGTCTGCAAGTAAACACACGAGCTTCAGGAGCGATACCAATTCAAGGCAGGTACTCAGTGAGGACCTTCACTTTAAGTGGCTTGATTAGGAAGGACTATTCTTTGCATAACATACTGTAGGATTACGACCACTAGTTCATGTCCCATGTCTCGAAGGGACCTCTCTCACCGGTTGGGTTCATGGGTATCATCCGTGGGTGGCGCCCCTAAAGTATCCGAATCTATTCTAGATCAAAACCAGATGACCTGGCTGGACAATGCGTTTAGGAATCTCTTTGAGGGAGCGGTGGGTATCGGTGGTATTATTGTCACGTTGCACCTAACGCTTGGACTAGTTTGATAAAGAAATTGTGGCGGAGACGAACGCTGCTCCGTTTCAACTGCAATGGAAGGGGCAGCAATGTTCAACCTCGGCCGACCTGGACCTTGACCTGAGTACTGACACATGGACCGAGCTCTCGGCGCCACGCTCCGACGAGGCCTGTACGCAGACCTATCAGCCAGATCCAACCTTACCCATCGTGCTCAGAAATAACTGTCTATGTGCATCATTGGAAAATGGCCTAGCGTATCTTTACTGGCTACCAGATGATTTCGAATCTATTTCGGAGGTTATACAAACAGGAAGGAGGGTTTCAGTGGGTGGTAAGGGCGGAGAGGTAGTTTATGTGAATTTTGAGGGGGTGGACGTGTCACAATTAGTGTGATAATTTTTGTACACAATCTTTCGAAACGAAGCTTTCTCGGCATGACTATTGAGAGTATATCATATATTAAGAACGCCGCATTTGAAGGATGGGTCCAAAACGTATGGCTCCCGCAGTTGGTAAGAGGGCGCAAAGAATTCTGACTGGACTGCGAATAGACTTCCGCATGAATCAGTACCTCAGCTCAGATCGATATTGTACCGATTCATGAGGGGCAGCGAGACTCTAATACCAACCTTGTTCGTGTCGATGGATTAAACAAGAGGGGCTACCAGTGGCGGACTGTTTGAGGACGCATTGTTGTCCTTGTGCTTTGGAACACCGCGTGATCCACTTCAAACACACCTCTGTTTCTGGCCGGATCCTTAACCCCGAAACTCAACTCCACTCGATTACCATTGATAAGAGGAAGAGGAAAATAATCCCTGTGGTTGCGAGAAATTCCAGGTCTCATTCTCTCATCATGGAGCTATGGGGCATTCGAGTTTCTATTCTGCTGTTGCCATCGCGCACGAAGCATTACGACCACTGGTTCATTCCCACGCTTTTCGGCCTTTGCCGAATCCCCTCGCCACAAGTTCAGCCACCTCGGGGTGGTTGAAGTTCAATGCTCTTCCTACCAGGTCACTTTGCGACTCCATCGAGAAAGGATTTATCACTGCGATGCAGCAAGCTGAGGGTAGTAGTGGTATTGAAGGGAAAGTGGACTCAGATGGGGATCAAAGTTGCGTGGAGGCTGACACTGACATATTGAAGAAGGAAACAGTGGGGATGACTGTAAAGACTCGAAGGGTGGACTATCAGTGACCAGCACTATTCCCCATCATGGGGAACATGTTGTTAAGAAGGTTGACAAGGAGAAACGTACCATTGGTGGACAACATTGTGATTTGTTCAGTGTATATAGCTAAGGCTCTGTATGGGTTGAAGAAACGGGTTTCTTCTGCCCGTTTCTTTTCGTTTCTTTCAGCAGTTTCTTTTAAGAAACTGCATGCCCTGGGGCATCCCGCACATGCTTGTAGATTCTCTGTCCTGTTTTTTTTTTAAAAGTGAATATAATAATGGCCATTGGCCGCAAGACTGGTAATACCAAAGAACATCGCACCAAGTATCAACGGAAATTTATTGCTCTGCTTATTTCTCAATGGGCGCTTTCTGCGGTGGAAGTGTACCACCATCGCTATCTTCTGAGACGGCCTTACCATGACTCACCCTATAGGGGCGAAGATTGGGTTTGTGATCTGCTAAATGGACACCCAGATCGGTTTTATGGCCAATTTGGGGTCCACAAGCATGTCTTTCGTCATCTGGTTGCGGAGCTTCGATCCCTTGGTATGAAAAATTCAAAATATCTCGCTGTTGAAGAACATGTCGCTATCTTCCTATACTCCTCTGTAACCGGACTCTCTGTAAGACTCATTGCAGAGCGCTTCCAGCACTCATTTGAAACAATTTCAACGTCAGTGTCACCTGCCATATGTCTCGACTATATGGTACAACTGATGATTCATCAGCTACTTCAAGAAAGTGCTTTACATGCTGTCATCACCTGTCATATCCGTGCATACCCGACCCCGACCCGACTTCCGGACCTCCACCCTCTTCACCTCCGGAGTCATAACCTACCGCTGCCTTTCCGATACTCACCTTCGGTCTTGGCAACACACCCCTCCTCTTACCTCTCCGACCCCTTCTCCGTCCGTTCCGATACTCATCTCGGACCAAACATCGCCCTACTCACCACCCTTCCTACAACTCCGCTCCCCCCTCACCACACCTCCACCCTCCCGTCATCCCCTACGCTTTCTCCGTCCGTTCCGATATCCACCTTCGGACCTGACTACTCTTCCTTACCTGTCCCCTCTCTCCTTCTTCCGTCACTCCTCCGCCACCCTTCCGCCAAGTTACGACCGTCCACCGCTGCTCCGTACTTCACACTCGGACACCGTTCGTACCTTACTCCGAGCCTCCGTCATAGTCCATACCTCGGACTTTGACTCCACCTCGGTCTTAGTCCATCGCATTGGTGACCTCATACTACGTGAACACCATTGCCAATATTCCTCGGACATCCAACCCCGCCTCCGTAACCTCCGTAAGCTCCGCAACCCCCGAGCTTCGCGGACCGCCTCCGGCACTCTCGCCGTTTGTAATGTATTTCTCGCAATTCCCCCTCATCCCTATTTGGACTACTGCTTCTTTCTATTCTAGCCAGTTAGTCATCACCCCCACTTCCCCTCATCCTCCTGCCCCTCTGGGCCTCGCCCACTCTACCTCCTTTCGGATGTATCACAGGTCTTGCCCTATGACCTTCGGTACCGCTCCGCTCCCTCTAACCCTTTGTTCCCGTTCGGACGTCTTCGTTCCGATTCGGTCACCCTTTGTTCTCCTTGTGCTTTTGCCCCTTCCTTATATATATATCGGCGCTTGTACATACTCGTCTGGTTTCAGTCCGAAATCGACCTGAAATGCCCCCAAGAGACTTCCTGCTCACCTACTGTGAAATTAAGGACCAAATGGACAAACAGCAATGGCACAGCGCTCCGCTTGAGTCGCTGAGGCCAAGGTCCCTCCACGCTAAGTCTCCGATTCCACTCCGGAGTCGTCCGTTTCCGCCCATCTCTAACAGTATTTCGGACTCCCCGTTGCTGTTGTCTAGTCCTGACATCGAGCACCTGGCGCCCGACTGCCTCCACCTCCTGCAGTCGACCGCACCCTCCGTCTTGGCTTCGGGTAAGCCACCCATTCCCCCACCTTCCTTCTTCCACGGTCCCTCGTCGCTTCGCAGTACACATCACCCGCTGCGTTGCTTGGGAGCCGTCTTCTATCGTACGGACCAGTCTGGTCCGTACCCTTCGACACTGTCGGACGCGTTTGACACGCATCCCGACACCACTTTTAGGTCCCTGGGAGCCGCCTTCTATCACCTTCACTCCCACACCTCGCCCCTCGTTTCCCCCCTGCCTCTCGGTCCTTCCGGACCTCCACACCCCCATCTTGGACGCCTCGTCCTTGACCTCCCCCACCTTCCGATGCACCGGCTCTTCGCTGGTCATCATCCAAGCATCGACAGGCACTGCTGGCACACCAGTACCCAGGCCTTCGACTCACCCCATCCGCTTCGCTTCGGTCTGAATCAACCTGGACGAACCTTCGTCACTCGCAGATGGTCCTTGTCCCTTAAGTTCTGGGACACCTACTGACTCGCCCAACTTCGATCCGTTGATCGACGGGTTTAAGAGCAGTTACCTAGTCTGTGCTTTGGTACAACCCAGTCTGCCATTCCGTGATCACCCCCCAGTCTCCACTTGGACTCCTTGTCCTATGGTAGACGCTTCCACCCGATTCACCGTTGCACTCCCCACTGCCTGGCATTCCATCAGTAATGCTGAGCACCCTACCCCGGGATAGCGAGCCACGCTCCGCTTCCATCCCCTCTGGCCCCATCTTCCTCCGGACCTCATCCCGTTGGTTGATACTACGTCCTCCTCTCTTCCGATGACGTTTCTACACCACCCTGGCTGACTTGGCTTGTGGTTCTGTTGTCTCATGGCATAACCTGTCTCTCCTATGCGCTCCGTTGAGCGATAGTCTTGAGCTTACCTTGTCCGGACCTCCGGAACCCACAACCCAACTCATCCACTTCCACTTACTCTTCCGTTAACCTTCGGACCTCACACCGCTGGTTGACACACACCCCCTTACCAACTTCGAAGATGTTTCATACATCGCCTTTGTCAAATGGACCTTGTCTATTGTCTAGGACACTGGTACTCTACCTCCTTGCTCCGTCGAGCGACTGGTACCGCAGTACATTACCCCAGACACACCGGACACCCCAGTTTGACCACCTCACACTCCAACCCCGACTCTACTTCGTCTCATTGCCTTCGGTCAGTGTTCCATCGTTAGGATAGCTGTCTCACCTATGTGCTCCGTTGAGCCTAGATCATGAGCAGTATTTCCGAAACACCGGACACCCCACCGCAACCTCCCCATACTCTTTCCGTCACCTCCGGACCTAGTTCCGCTGGTTGACCCGTTCCCTCCGTCCTCTCTCTCTGAGTTAGGATCCCATCTGTTGACGTTCCCATGTCTCCCCATTGGATAAGTTTGTGCTCAAGTATCTGGCTAATGTCTGCTCACCCTGAGACTCCGTTGAGTAATGGACCTGAGTAAACATTGTCTAGGTATGAGAACACTTCCTTTCCTTCCACCCTCGCCTTCCCCTGTCACCTCCGGACCTTGTTCCGATGGTTGATACCCTTTCTCTGTCTACCTCTACCCTGAGGAAGACTCCTACACCATTGGTAACCTTGTATGCTTCACCAAAGCTTGCTACCGGTTAATATCTAACCTTTGCACATGGTATGCACACATCTCTACTCCACCTACTCTCTTGCCTTCGGGCTCACCTCCGAGAGTTCTCTGGACGATCGCTACCACGATCCTCACCCTCCCACTCCTCCTTGAAAGTATTCCGGAACCCTCCGGTTACTCCACACTCCTCTCTTCCACCTCCCCTATGATGTTCCGCTTCCGCTTCCGGATGATCCGACTTTAGCCTGTAGTGTCGATTAGATGCTGGGACGTCTAATCCTAAGAAGGGGATATGGACTCCGCTTCTACCTACCTCAGTGCTATACATCGGTCTCCACCAGGAGTATTCTCGCGTCGTCCCTACAGACAACCCTAGCTGCTCAAGTTCCCTGAGTTAGCTCTACTTCCGATGCCGAAAACACCCCACCTCAACATCATACCCAACCTCCTTTTCGCCATCCTGTGCCTCGCACACCCTCGGACCTCCATCATTTCCGACATTCGAGACTTCATCGATGCATAAGACCCATTCAGGTGGGCAATCAACCTCTCCACCCTGACATCGACTACCCTCGACCCTGTATCCATGATACACTCCCTTCCTCCGACAAACCTTACCTGGACAGTACCCCGAGTGTCTACTCCGGACCTTCGGACCCCCCTCGCTGTTCCACGGTACCCTTCTCAAGCCTTCGGCTTGTACCCCGAACAACCCCGACTCCCTTACGACCATGGTACCCCACTCTTGTGTTGTAAAAAACCTTGAGTTCCTCCCCTTGCCAGTTCCGAAAGGGATGCCGAGTTTGTTCTCCGACCTCCCACTGTCCTCTGGTTTTGGCCTCCTTAGGTATCTGTCCACTCCGGTACCCATTCCGGGAAGACAAACATGCTGAGTGTTCGTATGAGTTGCTAAGCAAGCACCTCCACTCTTTGCCATAAGCCTCACCACATGGACCTCTACTCCTCCTGAGCGAGCTCCAGACCCACAAGTTCCTCGGAACTCCACGGACTCGTCTCATCTCATCATTCCTCCTGTGACTGAGTTGTACCATGCACGGCACAATCCCATCCTTGAGATTGTTGTCGCAATTGGGAACTCCTTCACTTCGTTCCTTCGGATACATCGGAGCTGACTTCGGTCCTCCTTGTATCATCACATGGACCTTCGGTCCCCCAACACACTTTGTGAGTCGCCCATCCGGCCTCCATCATATCACCCCTGGATTCCTCCATTCCTTGAGGACCTCCCTACCCACCAAAGCCTGGTCTTGGAACAGACCTTGCTCCGGACTTTCCACCACGACCCCCGGACCTCGACTCTTAGGGATTCCATGGAAGTCAAGACTGAAACTCTCCTCGAAGACCGCGTCTACATGACCTCTTCACTCACCTTTCAGCTCTTACTCGCCAGACGACTACCTATATCTGTGCGACCCAACCCTTCCCATTACCGCTTCCCTATTCCCGATTGAGTCCTTGCCATCTCCGTACCCGACTCCGCCCCTCCGAGTCTCCCCACTCTCCCTAGTTCCTACTGAAGTCCTGACGGACCTCACTCCTCCCGTCCTCCCTTCGTCGATCGAACACCATCCCCAAAATCCCGAGCTGGTCGTTGTAATTCTTCCTTGTTCCACTTCACCACGCTCCTCATGTTCCATCACCACCTTCGTCGGTATTGCAGCAGGTATATCCAGAGACCTATTCTAAGGCCTTCAAGGGTTCAGGCCTAAGAAGGGGATACTGTCATATCCGTGCATACCCGACCCCGACCCGACTTCCGGACCTCCACCCTCTTCACCTCTGGAGTCATAACCTACCGCTGCCTTTCCGATACTCACCTTCGGTCTTGGCAACACACCCCTCCTCTTACCTCTCCGACCCCTTCTCCGTCCGTTCCGATACTCATCTCGGACCGAACATCGCCCTACTCGCCACCCTTCCTACAACTCCGCTCCCCCCTCACCACACCTCCACCCTCCCGTCATCCCCTACGCTTTCTCCGTCCATTCCGATATCCACCTTCGGACCTGACTACTCTTCCTTACCTGTCCCCTCTCTCCTTCTTCCGTCACTCCTCCGCCACCCTTCCGCCAAGTTACGACCGTCCACCGCTGCTCCGTACTTCACACTCGGACACCGTTCGTACCTTACTCCGAGCCTCCGTCATAGTCCATACCTCGGACTTTGACTCCACCTCGGTCTTAGTCCATCGCATTGGTGACCTCATACTACGTGAACACCATTGCCAATATTCCTCGGACATCCAACCCCGCCTCCGTAACCTCCGTAAGCTCCGCAACCCCCGAGCTTCGCGGACCGCCTCCGGCACTCTCGCCGTTTGTAATGTATTTCTCGCAATTCCCCCTCATCCCTATTTGGACTACTGCTTCTTTCTATTCTAGCCAGTTAGTCATCACCCCCACTTCCCCTCATCCTCCTGCCCCTCTGGGCCTCGCCCACTCTACCTCCTTTCGGATGTATCACAGGTCTTGCCCTATGACCTTCGGTACCGCTCCGCTCCCTCTAACCCTTTGTTCCCATTCGGACGTCTTCGTTCCGATTCGGTCACCCTTTGTTCTCCTTGTGCTTTTGCCCCTTCCTTATATATATATATCGGCGCTTGTACATACTCGTCTGGTTTCAGTCTGAAATCGACCTGAAATGCCCCCAAGAGACTTCCTGCTCACCTACTGTGAAATTAAGGACCAAATGGACAAACAGCAATGGCACAGCGCTCCACTTGAGTCGCTGAGGCCAAGGTCCCTCCACGCTAAGTCTCCGATTCCACTCCGGAGTCGTCCGTTTCCGCCCATCTCTAACAATATGGCCATGTACCGTGATGCGCGCGCAACAGATTTCCCTATTCCAGAGGGAAAAATGTATCTTGGAGATGCTGGCTTTGGTGCATGCGATACCCTCCTAGTTCCTTATCGAAAGGAAAGGTATCATCTGCAAGAGTTTGGCCGGAGCCAACATCGGTTAGTTCAAGTTCATTTTCCATCAAGTATTCTCTCATACACTCAACCTCTGCTGTCCCCTTAGGCCACAAAATCATCGAGAGCTGTATAATCTTCGGCATGCCCAGCTCTGGAATGCTGTGGAGCGCATATTTGGTATCATAAAGAAGTGCTTTGCAATCCTCCAGCGTGCACCTTCATATTCCATGACCATTCAAGTCCGTATTCTCCCTGCACTTTGCTGTCTCCACAACTTCATCCGGTTCCATGATGCCGATGAGATTAACAATTTTGGCACAATGGACACAAACATTCCCTCACATCGTTTTGGGGAACTTCTGTTGGAGGAACCGTGTGCTATGGGAGGCCGGACGAGTTTCCGTACAGCCACATTCCCACATCCGAGCGAGGAACTTGCCCGGACAGCCACATTCCTGTGGTAGCGTGACTACTTGGTCACAACACCTTTTTCTTCTTATCTATTTTAGTCACTTCGGACTTATCCGCAAAGTCCACAAACTATATTCATTCATTTGGATTAGTTTCCTTTTTCCCTCAGTTCTCGTGCATTAGCTTGAGACTGAGGTTAGTTACAATATTCTTTTACTCTGATTTCTTATACATTGTAACTCATTGTATATTACCTTATAGCTTTAGCATTAGGTAATATTATAGTTCTCATGCATTAGCTTGAGACTGAGCTTTAGCATTAGAGCAAGCGGTTATTCCGTTAACTTCAACATGGTGTAATCACCAGGCAAGAGAGTAATCGCGCTGGTGGGGTCCGCGATAGTATAGCTCAGGCAATGTGGAATAGCTACCAACAATACTTGCTACTTCATTAATGCGTCTATTGTGATGAAATACTATCCTAGTTAGCCAAAAAATTTGGTGCCATCAGAGGGGCAATCTTCTTTTTGACCCAATTCTTTCGCAAACTATCGCGCTTGAGGCTGAGGTAAAAGTCTGCTGCATGAGGCTCTTCCTGAAGGACATTGAGAAGGGAAGTCAACTCATCATCATCCAGTTCATCCTCAATCTCTTGAGCATAGTTGGTGGCTTGAATTTTCCGCTGTGGAGTTGTAGGGGCTGTGGGAGAGGACTTGGAGGTGGAGCATGATGCAATGAAAGCCTTGGTAAAATCATTCATTGATTCTGCAAGTGCTGTGAAACCAAGTGCAGCATTTGAACGTGGGATTCCACGCTTTCGTTCAGGTACTTCAACTTTGACAACTTGCAGCACTGGTGATTCAAGAGGTGACTGAGTTGAGGAAAGAGAAGAGAGAGATGACAATTTGATGAGCTCGGAATCAACATTGCTCTCAAAGCCAAGATTGCGACGAGTTTGAGCCCGGTCAGGAGAAGGAGTATGGGTCCAGTCATTAATTTTGCCCTTATCCCGCAAAAATCTGAGTTGCAGCTTTGAAGAGGAGAGGAATTACCATACCTTTTGTTCATCATTGACTTCCCCATTCGAGGGCTCACCTGCATCATCATGCTCTGATATCCTCGTGGCACAGAATGCTTGGAGTCCATTTGCACGTCTGGGATTGATCTCATCCATCTCATCAAAGAGTGGCCACCCCTTATGACGAAAAGGAGCTGCCAGGGGCCACTCCTAGTAAATAGTATCATGAGTAGGAGTTTATCGGCAGCATGTGCAGCACGTACCACAATGAAATCAACCCAAAGTTGTTCCTCTTCAGGGCCCAGATCGGCACCATTCTCGCTACTCCACAGAAATCCCGACTGCTCTGAAAGACGTTTGACAGCCCAGTATATCTGTTTTAACTGCAAAGATATAGTCAGTATTCAAGCTTCCGTGTGTCAATGACTACTCATTAAGTGGATACTCACCTTGCCATACTTATTCTTGCAAGCAGTTGGCTTGAACACAGTCCCACATTCCTCATGTAAATGCGCAGAAGCTGAGTTCCAAACTTTGTCTTTGAACCCAATGTTTGAGGAGCCACCTGCACGCTTCACTTCAAGAAGGAAGTGGATGAGTTCGGCCTCCTCACGGGATTTCCAAACAGCACGTGAAGAAGGTGGGTCTGCAGTAGTGGATGTAGGTTCTCCTTTGGGAGCACGACGTCATTTGTTGTTGACGGGTGGGTCAGCTGTAGTGCCAGGATCGGGATCAGCTTGCTTCCGCTTCGGAGGCATTCTCGAAATGACATTTCGCAATTAATTTTACATGTAGGTTTTATAAAAAAAAAGAAGTGGTGAAGAACAGTAAAGAAACCGCGTACCGAACAGTTGCCAGTTTCTTCTCATTTCTTGATGAAAGCAAAAAGAAATCGGGAGAAGAAACGAGAATGATTCGGTCATCTTTTGAATTAAGAAACGAAAAGAAACGGGCGGAAGAAACCCGTTTCTTCAACCCGTACAGAGCCTAACTATTTGGTTGCCATTGCCTTTGGCAATGGGCACGCTACAAAGCTAGCACCAGCTGACAGTAACTTCCATAATTAGGAAATTAGCCCCTGCGTTTGAACAAAGTTCAGGACCACTATCTCCTACCATTTAGAACATCATTGACACCTATGATGGCGAAATATTGACCTCGAGAAATGATCTCGGAGTTTCCTTGCCCCTGGGACATCACTTAATCCATGGAGTTGCTCGTAAACGACCATCTTGCATTCGCGCAGCAGCCTCATCATGGACGACTGGAGTCCGTCTCGCAGCTTGTCTTCATCAAGGGTGAAGCAAAGTTTCTAAACCTCAACATGAGAAAGAGAAAAGGCTAGAATGAGGTGTACGAACGTCCTGGGCTTGGACGATCTGCAACAATTGGAAGATGGCTTCAATGAGAAGCTTATCATGCGTCATGACAACCATGGACCCCACTTCCACCACCAAGGCTGGCACCGGGGTCAGAACCACCCTCCTTTTTCTCGCCTTGCGGCGACCTCCAGCCAACGATCGGTTGTTCCGTCTTCTCACACCCAGACGTTGTAAATAGGTTCGACCAGCCTGGCGAGTGTCAATTGGGTGAGATAGTCTTCGTGGGCATGAAGATCTGCCTCGCCTCAGTCTCAAACGTATCACTGGGAGACTGGAATGCTAAGGACTCTGGCGGTGATATGCTTCCCGACTCATTGTAGAGATCCTGGGGGGAAAGAGAATCATATGAGGCGATAATTTGATGGATTCTTCGACGGGCCTCTGCTCCCAGATCAAGCCACCTTAACGTTCCGATAAGTTCGGCACTTTCGTCGAGACCGTATAGATACACTGCGATCACTGATGCAAAGAAATAACAATTCTCCTAGCGATTGAGACAATAAGATATGCGGTAAGAGGTTGTTACAAGTACCACACTCATACCGGCCACACTTTGTAGGATTTGGATGACTCTCTGAGTGCCTCGAGGACACGAAACAAGGCCATTAGCGAAGGCGGGACACGAAAAATGATCCTTGTCCTCTCGACACACTTCGTGCTCCCTAACAGAGTTGCGCTTTTCCCAGAGAGAGTCGCCTTGCCAACTGGGTCAGTAGCAATCAGTGCCATGGATAAGAATGGCGCTCACCACATCGTTTGCTTCCCATTTACTGGATATCAGTCTGCTGAGAGTGCCCGTTGGCCCTTTCCTCTCCAGACGCACCCAGAATTCTTCAGTAGGTTTCACTAGCCGTAAGAGCAGGAACTCGTGCTGAACACCACCCTCTTCTTTGTAAATGATCAATTCTTTGATGGGGGACAACTGGGCATCAGAAGTAGTCTCGACATAGGAACATATGACGGCGAGCGGTAACGGTATTTTCCTGGAAGAGTGAGGGACTTTTGACCAGATGGTCGATATTTTCGAAGCAACGCTTGCGATCGAACGCTTAGACACGATAGATATTCTGTCAGAGTCAATATCCGCCATGGAGGACAAGATCAAGGAGAAGCCCTGTGGGCGGGTTTGTTGCGAGCGCGAACGGACAGAGCGGACACGTGGAATTGGATCTGCAAGTAGACACACGGGAATTAAAGGCCAGTGAGATATGTAATATCGTTTCCCTACTTAATGAAAACCTGTACCTAATGGGGCAACCTCCAGCGAATGAAATGCATTGCAGAGGCATGTGTTTCTTTAGTGCATTGCGCGCGCGATGGTGATAACGGGTTAGAAACTCGAATGCGTCACACGGCTCTGCAGGGATTCCACAGAGTGCGGTTGCCGGGTCTAAGTTTGCATCCGACTTAAGCGCCGCGCGTCACGACCTCATCGCTACGCGTCTATACATAAGTCAATTTGCGTTTTAATGGCTCCAGCGCTGTTGTGGACATACTAGGCACCACACCAACACTTTTTCTCGCTTTTTCCGAGCGAAATTCATGCCTTACATACCTGCGCTTTGAACTCACCGCTACGCGTCTCTACATAAGTTAACTGCGTTTTAAGCGACTCTGGCGCTGTTGTGGACATACTAGGCACCACACAATCACTTTTTTTCGGCTTCTCTTCTCTGGTTAAAATTTGGACATTCTTCGAGTCTCTTTGGTCCGCAAACCACTGATTGATCAAGCTATGTGTCACATAGGTTATGTATTACATAGTTTTGTATGTATACTGGTAACATCCCTGACTACTATCACCCACTTACGGTTGCTGTTGTTATGTAGCTCTCAGCGGGGACACTCGGATAACGGGGAACAACCTCTTTGATATTGTAACCGCACAGCGGTATAAGTAGTTAAAGTAATAACACGGATATCAGACAAAAGTAATAAGAAAATGAGATACGCGACAGCGCTACATGTGGAAGGCAATCAACACTGAAACACGAAACACATGGTAAAGGGTATCATATCGGATAGCCGATATGGGCATGATATGCGTACCGGCGCGTCGTCATGTCTTGCTCAAACAACAGTTGCCCAGCAGGCCAGGTTGAATGTTAACATTCACATCATGGTCACAAGTCACGTGATTTTTAATTTTTTAATTTTTTGTTTTCTGTTGAGCTCACCGCTACGCGTGTTTACACTGCTACAAACACCACATCAGACTCGTACCCAGTTGTTTTCACTCTGTGGATGTGTGCATGACACTGCAATGTGGAAATGTGACTAAGTAGTTTTGTATTCAATGTAAAGTCACGTTCTGCTTTCAATACAAAGAGTCACATGCTGCTCCGAAAATTTGTGTAGACACTTTTTGCATGGGGAACCTTGTTGTAAATCCGGAGTTCCATATATGGCAACCCGCTTCAGTGGTTCACTCGCAACCCAGATGTAATATAGAAATGAGAAGAGAAACTGTAACTAACTAAAGAACATATGGTGCTAAAGCACCCATATTTATACTCCTGAATAACATTCCAGGCTCTTCTATGCCCAGCGCTTACGCAGGCGCCTAGTAACCTGTAGAATATTCTCGGATATTCCGGTTCAATCTAATCATGTGACTCATATTCCAACAAACCTCATGTGTTCCAGAATTGTTTTCTGAGAGGATTGCGTCGAATTTGGCAAATGCATAAGTGGACTGCCACTGCTAATGGTGTGAGGTGTTGCCACGTGGAGTAGCATGTGACTCTTTGTATTGAAAGCAGAACGTGACTTTACATTGAATACAAAACTACTTAGTCGCATTTCCACATTGCAGTGTTGCACACACGTCCACAGAGTGAAAACAACTGGGTACAAGTCTGATGTGGTGTTTTGTAAGGGGTTGGTGTAGGTGCCAACCCTGGTTAGCCTAGTTCCTCAGGCTGCCAACAAAAGTAACTTGTATGAAGTTATTATTTGCAACAGTATGGGAGGAAAGGCTAAGTTGCTCTTTCCACTTTCCCACACTATTGTATTTACTTTGTATATACATGTTTATTACAAGACAATTATACAATGATGTAATGGGAAATAAGGGGTGGGGTTACCACTCCTTACATGTTTGTAGCAGTGTAAACACATGTAGCGGTGAGCTCAACAGAAAACAAAAAATAAAAATAAAAATCACATGACTTGTGACCATGATGTGAATGTTAACATTCAACCTGGCCTGCTGGGCAACCGTAAGTGGGTGATAGTAGTCAGGGATGTTACCAGTATACATACAAAACTATGTAATACATAACCTATGTGACACATAGCTTGATCAATCAGTGGTTTGCAGACCAAAGAGACTTGAAGAATGTCCAAATTTTAACCAGAGAAGAGAAGCTGAAAAAAAGTGATTGTGTGGTGCCTATTTAAATTATGAACTAGTTGCATATAAGTGCTCAGTTCCAAGTACGTGAACTGATAAGATTGATAATCACCTAGTCACATATAAGCACTAGGGTAGTATGTACAATCATCAGAAAGACATACAGGACACAAAGAGATAGATATATCACCTCAGTTCCAAGTACATGAACTGAGGAGAGAAGAGGGAAAAATTGCGTGAGGCGGCTTTTAAGCCATCCTCGACTGCGTCCATCAACATGGTCACCATAAACGGTAGCATCAGGCAATCCTACAAGGAAATCTCTGTGCGCAAGAAATATAGTCCGTTGTATTCAATGGTTGGTCCACAGCATACCAAGAAAACAAGAATTTCAACAGTGCCTAGTATGTCCACAACAGCACCAGAGTCGCTTAAAATGCAGTTAACTTATGTAGAGACATGTAGTGGTGAGTTCAAAGTGCAGGTATGTAAGGCATGAATTTCACTCGGAAAAAGCGAGAAAAAGTGTTGGTGTGGTGCCTAGTATGTCCACAACAGTGCTGGAGCCATTAAAATGCAAATTGACTTATGTATATGTCAGGGACGCGTCCGGGGTCGAGAGGGCCCGGGGGTAATGCCCGGCACTGAGGCTGTCACGGGGTGTGGAGCGGGCATGCATACTGGCGGGCCCGATCTGGGACAATGGTCCCTGGCCACTCAGACTGAAGTGGGAACTGTGAGTTGTTATTAAAAGGGGAGGCTATGCTACTTACCTGAAGTGGGAACTGTGAGAAGAAGGTTACTTCTTCGGTTCCCACCCCAGGTACCTTTATGTACATGCGGCTTGGGTCACATGAGGTTTGCCACGTCACCCCGCATACAGCCGCAGTCATCCGGGTGTCCCCGTGGGGGATCCCAAGGGCATGTGCAGCACACGCGCGTGCTGGGTTGCACCATGAGGCCGTCTGGGTTGTCCGGGGCTGGGTGTGTCGTGCGCACATCGCGGGTGGGTCAGTAATACATAGGTATGGGGAAAGGTCGTCTGTGTAGATAAAGATAGAAGAAAGAACAAAGGAATAAAAGAACAAAAGGATAGAAAGAAGAACAGGAGTTGAGGAACCGTGATGAAGGGTGGGGAGTAGAGGTGAGCAGGATACTGGGTCAGGGCAGGTGGAGCTGGGTCAGGCGGGTGTGCCCTGACAGTATAGACGTGTAGCGATGAGGTCGTGATGTGTGGTGCTTGAGTCGGATGCAAACTTAGACCTGGCCCTGCTTGGCAACCATACACAGAGGGAATGATGCTGCATGTGGGGCCGCTTGCAACGAAGCAACACAACGGGGGGCTGCCTCTCGTGTTCTGGGGAATCCCTTACCTAACTCAGAGCAGTACACATGAGATACCAAGAGATGATTCCTCTGGTACATGAGTTTATGAATGCTTTCGTGCCTCACTCAACCCCACTAACACTGGAAATTCATAGGAGGCACATTCCACCGCCTATATCCACCCCCCAACGCTATGCCGAGTTCAGACCGTGCCTGCTTTCCGTCTGGTGGGTCACTCAGCTACTCATCACCATTCACTGTGTTGATTCACAATGTCCAATCTCACAGCCCAGAGCCACGCCATAAAATCATTAATGCGTAATTCCTCCATGCATGTGTGGTCCTTGTATATACATTACTGCATTCACTCGGTTAACTTAGATTCAAACCATGCGACCCTGCTGGGTGTTAAATACTAGGCAGGTTGTTGTTGTTGTTGTACTCTATTTTGTTACCCTGTGGCCGCATTTGTACGTGGCAGTGCGGCTAGCCCGGTTATTTACATCTGACTGTACATGAGGGGCTCGTCAATACAAGGTAGGTTATCTGGTTGGTGTGTGTAAGGAGTGGGAACCCCACCCCTTAATTCCTATCTTCATTCTATATATGTGTCATAATAAACATGTATAAACAATGTATATACAATAGCGTGGGAATTTGGGAAAAGGAAGAGAACTCCTTTTCCTCCCCATCATTGATAATTAAAGCTCCATACAGCTCAACTTTATTGATGACCTGAGGATTGAGGAGAACTGGGGTTGGAACCTACACCAACCCCTTACAGTGTGGTCAGGATGATGGGATCCTCCAGTTTGTGATGTCTGGGATTAAGCCATGTCTGGGTACATGTGGGGGTGTGGTGGTGTGTATGTCACTCCTCTCTCTCTCTACAGGTGGTTACTGGTTGTGTGCTCCTGTCCCCTGTTCCTGTCAGAGACCTGGTCAAGACGAAGGAGTGTCTCTGTGGCGGAGGGCTTCGGCCTCAGCGACTTGTGCCAGGAGCGCTGTGCCAAGTAACACGTCCGTGCCCTAACTTACAGAACTGGCAACCAGAACTGAAGGGGGTAAACTCTAGTCGATTTTATTACTGGAGTGTAACCTATGTACAAGTTGAGTATATATAGTTACCACGAGGGCAGGTCTGCAAATGGCAGAGCCGAGTGGAGCGGAGCTAACGGGGTTAGACATTAGCCGATTGAATATTACCGACAAGTCGGGTTATGGGGTTAATGGAAAGGTAGGCGATAACCCAGAAATGGAAAGGAGGGATAGGCCCGAAGGTGGGCTTTGCAGGGCAAGCAAGTGTATTGTCCAGCGGAGGTGGGAGTGCGCTAGCGGACGTTGGAGCTGTCCGGAAGCCTTCAGGGCTCTGTACTTAGGGAGGCATAGGTAATAAATTGAAAGGAGGGGGTGGTGACCATTGAGGGGTACCGAGGGGATTGCAGAATACGGGAGCTCCGAGGTTAGTGAAGAAGGAGCAGAAGTAGACCAGAGGGATCAGAGGGATCGGAAGTCGATGGCCAGGGATGGATATGACAGTTCCTCCGCTATGCATTGCTCTCTGTCCACTCTTTTTGTCGATGGCCTGCGACTTCTTAATGAAGGCTGCTAGTCTAAGAATGCCTTTGTGTCAGGGATCAGCAATGACCCTGGACCCTATGCTGGCTGCGCATATGCACGTGGGAAGTATGCCGGTAATTCCCGTCTACTCTGCTGACCTAAGCCCCGGTGACCCGGATCATCTCCGGCATTGTTCTGGAACATTCTATGATCACGTGATTCTATCGGCAATCTGTTTGGTTTCCTTATTGCCGGACTCTACATGTATATAGCTGACCCTAAGATGGGGACATCTGTCATGGCTGTGCATTCTGGCCCGTTCCCCGCCCGTCCCGATGCCGCCCGAGCCCGTTCCTGCTATGCGAGCGTGAGTGCGAGCCCTGACCCCAGCCCTATCCTCCATGAGGACTCCCTGCTCACTCCCCCGCTTGCCCCTAGGCTCCCCTGCACCTGGCCGACTTCCCCACAGCCACACCAACCTTCCCACCCTGAGTCCGCCTCCAGCACCATGCCCATTGCCGACTCCTCTACCCTGCCCACTTGGCCCCTACAGGGCTGCTACCATTCCTGTGCCCGACTCTGGCCCAACTCCGAGTCCAGCGCCGCTACGATACCATCGCCGCTATCGCGGCCCTACGCTCCTTCTCTTATTTATCTGTTATTGTTTGTTTTGACCCTCGGTCATTGCCGGCCGCTATGTGGCCAACCCCGCTCCTTATTCTTGTTTGCTTCCGGACCCTTCGGCCTTCGGCCTGGGTCCGCTTCCATTCATTCTTCCTCCTATATATATCCTGTATGATACTTTATTGTACCTTAGCTCTAATATTGATGTGACCACAACCCCTAAGTCCTGACCCCAACAAGGCAACCCCAGTGAGTCCGAAATGAGGGCCAAGAGACAGCTAGGGGGCACAGCACTCCCTTTAGAGTTGCTGAGGCCAAATGCCCTACCCTCGGGCCTTGTCTGAGGCATCGTGGCCATCGCGGCCAATAGCGGCCCGCATCGGCGACCTTCGGTGCCGACCCCAGATCAGTGTCTAACAACATCCCTTTCCCCCGGCTTTAATCACAACTAGGTTATTGGAGCATCTTGCACGAGCACGCACGTCCCCTGACACTTTGGGCTTCCCCATCAGGATCGAAAATCTGCTCTGACGACTGTGGCCCAGTATGTGTCTGTATTTCTTAAACTGTGGGCATACCTGAAGGACATGTTCTCTTGTCTGGTTGGCAGCTCCACATGAACACTCTCTGCTCTCTGTGTGGATGCCGAACTGGTGATAGTATTCACCCAGGTGTGCATGGCTGGTGCGGAACTGGACCAGCCTACTGAAGGTTTTCTGGTCCAGCAATTTGAATCTGGTGGTGGGTTTAGTTGATGGGGAGATCTGGTTCTTGTCCAACATTCTTTCCACTCTTCTTCCATATCCTGCTTATGCAAGCTTTCTACATAGGATAATGAGTGGTAGCGGGGTCTGTCCGGGTTAATGCGGGCTCCTTCTGTTGGAAATGCAAGTCACCAGAGATATCCGGGGGCATGTGGAGGATAATGTGGAGGATTTTACTAAGCGCAGCCTGCACAGGAGTTGCCTTACGTAGATTTTCCTCTTTATTCATTCCTTTGTATATATATATGCACGGACATTATCCCCAAATCATTAGTTATATTCCCGCTTCTATTTTACATCTGTGCTATGAGTTTGCTGCTGGGAACCGGGTTGCCTTATACAGAACGCTGTTTACAACACCTTCTTTGGCCAATTCGTCTGCCCGCTCGTTTCCCTTGATGCCACAGTGGCCTGGGCACCAACTTATCGTGACCTTGAGGTCAGCTCTGTTGTCCAGTAGTCTGCACACTATCTTCCTAAAGGTCTGGGCATGTTCTTGGGCTTTACTGGGTTTCCCTTGGAAGATGTGGCCGATCGCACTCGTGTTATCTGAGTAAAATACTATGTTTGATGGCTTGTGGGTGTTGGGGTTGTTTTTGATGAAGTGACGTGTTTCTTCCGCTGCTGCCCTCAGCCCCATCATTTCTGTGTCGAAGGCTTCTATGCAGCTACCCATGGAACTGTTCCTCTTGAATACCATTTCACCTGCTGAATAACTGACTACACCGAATCCTGTGGCGTTTTGTCCTTCTTCTGTGTACTTGGATCCATCGGAGTACACCAAGAGGAAGTCTGGGTCGTCCTCGTTTTCCATCGTAAATTCCAGGTGGTCATCTGTCCATGACTCCTTGGTGGATTCACCGGTGGTGTTCTCTGGTAGGTAGATCTGGATACGATCTTCAATGTCGAATTCTGAAATGTGCCATGGGGCTTCACTGTGTGGGTGGATCCTCTCTGTGCTGAGGATCATATGGTCCGCAATGTGGGTGGTGCATATTGAGAAGGTGTCCCTTGGGTCTGTGCGATATCTTCTGTGGGGGTCATATACCGGTAGTGGTGGTACAGTGTGTGGTGTTGTTAACCTCCTCTGCCATGGGTAGAGGCAGTTGGTGACTGGGTGGTCATTGGGGGGTCGGGACAAGTGTGTTGCCTCTGTCATATCCGTGCATACCCGACCCCGACCCGACTTCCGGACCTCCACCCTCTTCACCTCCGGAGTCATAACCTACCGTTGCCGTTCCGATGCTCACCTTCGGTCCTGGCAAACACACCTCCCCCTTACCTCTCTGACCCTATCTCCGTCCGCTCTGATACTCATCCCAGACCGAACATCGCCCCACTCGCCACCCTCCTACTACTCCGCTCCCCCTTCACAACACCTCCACCCTCCCATTATCCCCCTACGCTTCCCCCGTCCGCTCCGATACTCACCTTCGGACCTGACTACTCTCCTTTCCGCCACCCCTTCTCCCCTTACCTGTCCCCTCTCTCCTCCCTCCGTTACTCCTCCGCCACCCTTCTGCCAAGTTACGACCTTCCACCGCTGTTCCGTACTTCGCACTCGGACACCGCTCGTACCTTACACCGAGCCTCCGTCATAGTCCCTACCTCGGACTTTGACTCCACCTCGGCCTTAGTCCATTGCATTGGTGACCTCATACTACGTCAACACCATTGCCAATATTCCTCGGACTTCCAACCCCGCCTCCGTAAGCTCCGTAAGCTCCGCAACCCCCGAGCTTCGCGGACCGCCTTCGGCACTCTCACCGCCTGTAATGTATTTCTCGCGTTTTCCCTTCATCCCTATTTGGACTACTGCTTCTTTCTATTCTAGCCAGTTGGTCATCATCCCCACTTCCCCTCACCCTCCTGCCCCTCTGGGCCTCGCCCTCCCTACCTCCTTTCGGACGTATCACAGGTCTTGCCCTATGACCTTCGGTACCGCTCCGCTCCCTCTACCCTTTGTTCCCGTTCGGATGTCTTCGTTCCAATTCGGTCACCCTTTGTTTCCCCTTGTGCTTTTGCCCCTTCCATTATATATATCGGCGCTTGTACATACTCGTCTTGGTTTCAGTCCGAAATCGACCTGAAATGCCCCCTAGAGACTTCCTGCTCACCTACTGTGAAATTAAGGACCAAATGGACAAACAGCAATGGCACAGCGCTCCGCTTGAGTCGCTGAGGCCAAGGTCCCTCCACGCTAAGTCTCTGATTCCACTCCGGAGTCATCCGTTTCCGCCCCGTTCTAACAGCCTCCATCTTCAGTCAGTATTCAAGGAGTATGTTGATGGGTGGGATCGATGCTTTGATCTCCATGGCCTGTATGCTGGTCGTTTGAAATGCTCCTGTAATCATGTGCAGGCATTTGTTCTGTAATGTAGAGAGATGTTTAATGATCAATTTAGATTTTTTGCGCCAGTATACCGGTAAGCCATATTGTCAGGGCTCAGTCCTCGATCAGGGACAGCCCGACCTCAGGCCTAGGTGTGTGCGGTGTTCCGGGTGGTTGGGCGCTAGACCCGGTCCTTAGCTCCTCAAACTCACTGAAGGGACTAAGCGGGGATTGAGTTGAGAAGAAGGGTAAGTTTCCCTATTCCCCGCTTGGCTACTATAAAAAGGAAGTGTACTGTACAGTTCATAACGTGACTCCGGGTAGAAGCCGAGCATGTTCCCGCGACTCGGAAAAGGTGTCACATGGGTTAAGGCGAGTTGCTCGCCTTAACCCACGTGATTTTTCCCGCGGGCTCACATGTGGGCTGAAGTTGTGAGAGGTATGTAGGGATGGGGAGGTCTGGGAAGGTGGTTCTGGGGTGTGGTTGGGTGCCCTGACAGCGGGGTCAGGGGCCGATCCCTGACACATATAAAGCGATAGGCAATACTGCTCCTAGGTAGAGGCACCGGGCATGGGTCTGGTGGAGGCCTCTGTCAGAGACCAGATTCGAGACGAAGGAATGTCTCCGTAGCGGAGGGCTTCGGCCTCAGCGACTTCTGCCAAGAGCGCTGTGCCTAGTGACACGTCCGTGCCCTAACTTACTGACTGGCAATTAGAACCTAGGGGGTAACTCTAGTTGATTTTACTACTGGGGTGTAACCTATGTACAAGTGGGATATATATATGGTTACAGCGGAGGCGGGTCCACAATTGGCGGAGCCAAACGGAGCAGAGCTAATGGGGTTTAAACATTAGCTGACTGAATATTACCGACGAGTCGGTTTGCGGGGTTAGTGGAAAGGCAGGCGATAACCCAGAAACGGAAAGGAGGGATAGGCCCAAAGGTGGGCTCTGCAGGGCAGGCGAGTGTATTGCCCAGCGGAGGCGGGGGTGCGCTAGCGGACGTCGGAGCTGTCTGGAAGTCTTCGGGGCTCCGTACTTAGGGAGGTGTAGGTAATAAATTGAAATGAGGGGGTGGTGACCATCGAGGGGTACCGAGAGGATTGCGGAATACGGGGGCTCCGAGGTTAGTGAGGGAGGAGCGGAGTTAGAACAGAG
Source organism: Cantharellus anzutake (assembly GCF_015039405.1). Classification (NCBI taxonomy): domain Eukaryota; kingdom Fungi; phylum Basidiomycota; class Agaricomycetes; order Cantharellales; family Hydnaceae; genus Cantharellus; species Cantharellus anzutake. Next base: position 677,769 of record NW_024066986.1, on the reverse strand, counting down.
GGATCGGAGGGACCGGAAGTCCATGGCCGGGGATGGATATGACAGTATCCCCTTCTTAGGCCTGAACCCTTGAAGGCCCAGAATTAGTAAGATGAGGGGAGCTGCACTTACAGGAAGAAAAGCAAATGAGGAAATGAAAATGGAAACGGAAGTGAGGAGCAGAGGGGAAAGGAGAAATGGGAGAGGAGTCGGGGTTCCTAAGGAGCTTCGGGTCCAGGCTTCGCTGGATACCGAGAGTGGAACGCTTCGACAAGGTCGGAGGCGTGATTGAGTTCGCCGGCAAGGAGCCATTGTGTCTCCTCATCGGTCCCTTCATAGCCTAGCCACTTGACCAAGTAGAGCAGCTTGTTGCGTCTATGTCGGTCGATCTTGGAGTCAAGTATTTCCTCGATCTTGAACTCCATCTCGCCTTCGATTTCTACAGGAGGCGGAGGTGGCTGGTGGCGGTTCGGAATGGTGTTCGGGACAGATGGTTCGATCTGCGAGACATGGAATACCGGGTGAATGGCTCGCATGTTTTCCGGCAGGCGGAGAGTGAGGGAGTGGGTTCCAATGCGGGCGATGATCTCGAATGGGCCGAGGTTTTTCTCAGAGAGCTTTTTGGAAGGTCGAGTGGAACGGAAGTACTTGGCCTTTATGTAGACCGAGGTTCCTACTTCGAAAGCTGGGGCAGGGCTCCGTCGAGAGTCTGCTGGGCCCTGGTAATGGATCTGAGCGAGATGCATTTCCTCACGAAGGAAGTGGTGGAGGGAGTCGAGGTCAACGGAGTACTCTTGGGCGCGTACCGATGTCAGGTCTTGCTCTGGGTGAACAGTGATGTTCGGATGGTAGCCTTTGTTGGCGAAGAACAGGGAGACGCCCGTGGTGGCATTCGGAGCGTTGTTGTATGCGAACTCTGTGAGAGGCAGGAGTTCGGACCAATTGTCCTGCTGGTAGTTACTGTAAATGCGCAGGTACTGCTCGAGTGTCTGGTTCATCCGTTCGGTCTGACCGTCTCCTTCCGGGTGATAACCAGAGGTGAAGTGGAGGCGGATGTCGAGGGCCTTACCAAGTGAATGGAAGAAATGAGAGACAAACTCCGGACCCCTGTCGGAGGTGACGTGGGATGGAACTCCGTGCTTGGAGAATACATGGAGGAGGAAGAGCTTGGCCAGTTCCGGAGAGGTGATGGTATCGTGGGTAGGGATGAAGATGCACTGTTTGGACAGGCGGTCCATGACGACCAAGATGGAAGTGAATCCAGAAGAGGAGGGTAGCTGTTCGATGAAATCCATGGAGATGGAGTTCCAAGGACGTTCAGGGATGGGGAGTTGTTTGAGTAAGCTGTAAGGCTTATGACAGGGGACCTTGGCGCGGGCACACGAAGTGCAGGAGGATACGTAACTCTTGACGAAGTTATGGATGCCCGGCCAGGTATACTCACGACGCACTAGATCCAGAGTCCAGTTTTGCCTGAAGTGTCCGGAAAGTTGGTGGTTGTGTTTGTCTCGCAAAACGCGGAGACGGAGATCGTTAGAATCCGGCACGTAAATGCGATTGTCCAGCCTTAAGAGGCCTTCAGCATCAACGGACCAGCGGGAGTTGGGGAGGTTGGGGGAAGCGAGATGAGAAGAGATTGTGGTGTCAGAGGAGAGGGAGGTTAGGATGTCTCGATGAAGAGCCTCTGTGTCGACGAGTACGGCTGCTCGGATTACTGTGGCAGCTAGGAATGTAGCTCGTAAGGACGCAGTGAGCTGCTCCGAAGTGAAGACCGGTCGGAAGTTCTGCAGGTTGACGTGAGCATAGTCCATATCCCCTTCTTTGGGATAGATGTCCCAGCGTCTTGTCAACACATCTGGTTTAACTCCGAGTCTTCCGGGACGGAATCGGACTGTCATGTGGAATTGGGAGAGGAACTCTGACCAGCTGTCAGGGACGCGTCCGGGGTAGAGGAGGCCCGGGTGAGACGCCTGACACTAGGAGCCTCGCGGGGTGTGGAGCGGGCGTGCGTACTGGCGGGCCCGGCTCAGGAGGCAGTCCCTGGCCACTTAGACTGAAGTGGAAAAGGGTGTTATTATTATTAGAAGGGAATACTATGTTACTTACCTGAAGTGGAAAAGGGTGAGAAGAAGGCTACTTCTTCGGTTCCCACTTCAGGTATGTTTATATACATGCGGCTCAGGTCACATGACGGGTGCCACGTCATCCTCGCATACAGCCGTAGTCACCCGGGTGTCCCTGTGGGGGATCCCGAGGGTGTCCGCTGTGGACGCGCGAGCTGGACATAGTGGGGGTCGCCCGAGGCACCTGGGCTGGGCGTGTCATGAGTGCGCTGCAGGTGGGTCAAAGGTACATTGATACAAGGAAAGGTCGTCCATGTAGAATAAAGAGAAAATAAAGAGAAGGTGAGATAAGTAAAGAGAGGGTGGAATGGAGAAAGAAAGAAAGAAGAAGGGGGGAGGAGGTAGGGGAAGACTGGGTGGCGGGGTACCGGGTGAAGTGGGGCCGGGTGGGGCCGGGTCAGGCGGGTGTGCCCTGACACCAGCGGGCTTGCCACCGGGTCAAGAGTTTGGTGGTGGAGAAATACTCGAGGTTCTTGTGGTCGGTGACGACGTCGATTGGGGTTCCTGAACCTTCAAGGTAATGACGCCATGATCGGAACGTGTCATGAATGGCGAGGAGTTCCTTGTCATGGGTGTCGTAATTGAGCTCCGGCACTGAGAGTGTTCTAGAGCGGAAAGCGACGGGGCGAATCTCTCCGTCATCACAGCGAATGGAAAGGATTCCGGAGATCGCGTAATCGGAGGCGTCGGTTTCTACAATGAGGGGGGCGTCGGGTAGCCAATGTGTGAGGATAGGAGCGGAAGTGAAGGCCTCTTTCAAGGTGTTGAAAGCAGCGCGACAATCGTCGGAGAATAGCCAGGGGGCTCCTTTACGCGTGAGGCGCGTCAAGGGGACCACAATGTCGGAGTATTGGTGAATGAAACGCCGATAGAAGTTAGCGAAGCCAAGGAAGGATTGGACATCCTTGACTTTACGGGGCTCGGGCCAATCTTGGACGGCTTTGACTTTCTCGATGGACATGGTGAGTCCAGAAGGAGAGAGGCAGTAACCGAGATATTCTGTAGTGTCCATATGGAACTCGCATTTCTTCGGATTGGCGTATAGGCCGTGTTTGCGGAGTCTCCTAAGAACTTCTCGGACATGCTCCTGATGCGAAGCCATGTCTTCCGAGTAGGTAAGGATGTCGTCTAGGTAGACTACCACAGAAACGTCCAAGAGGTCGGCAAAGATCGTGTTGACGAATCGCTGGAAAGCCGCAGGTGCATTCGTGAGACCGAATGGCATGACAAGCCACTCATAGGAACCATAGCGCGTGTGGAAGGAAGTCTTCCATTCGTCACCTGCTGCAATGTGAACCAGGTGGTAAGCATGCCGGAGGTCGAGTCTGGTATAGACCGTGGCACGGCTAGGTGCGTCAAGGAGGTCGGAGATGCGGGGAAGTGGGTAACGATCCTTTTTGGTGATCTTGTTCAGCCCTCGGAAGTCGACGCAAAGATGGAGGGATCCGTCCTTCTTGCGGATGAAGAGGACCGGTGCCGCGTGAGCGGAAGTAGCGGGATGAATGAAACCGGAGGCCAGGTGTTCATCTAAGAACGCCCGGAGGGCCTTGAGTTCCGAAGGAGAGAGAGAGAGTACATGGTACCCAAGGGTGGGGAGGTGCCTTCCTCAAGGTCGATCTTTAGGTCGTGCTCATGGTGCGGTGCCAGCATCGAGGCTTTGCTCTTACTGAACACATCCGCGAACTCGTGATACTCCTTCGGAACGGCCGAGAGGTCGACGGAATCGGTGTGGGATGAGGCAGCCCTCAAGCGGCTTTCCTCGGAAGGGATGGTTAGGCTGAAGGATACCGATCCTTCAAGTCGGCAAGCCTTCACGAATGCGGAACGGCTGACGAACTCGATAGATGGTAATGGAGGAGTAACAGCCTGTGACTGAGGTGCTGGCGAAACATCAGATGGTTGGATGTCGGACGATGGCAGTGTTGCCGGAGACGACGGGGGAGAGCTCGGAGTGACTGTCTTGGTAGGTTCGGAAGTTCGGAACGTGATACTGCTTGAGACCCAGTCAATCAACGGATTGTAGCGGGTAAGCCAGTTGTGTCCTAGGACTAGGGAACATGATCCATCCAGCGATGTGACAAAGAAGGTCGTGGGGGTGATGTTTCCGGAAGCGAAGCGGAGGGGAATATCAACGGCATGGGTTATGATTGAGTTGGTGCTACCGTCGAATAGGCGTAGTTGTAGGGGTTTGATCTGGTATGTCTTCAAGGCCAGCTTTTTTATGAAGGTGTCATTGATGAAGCAGTCCGAAGACCCAGAATCTACGAGTGCGGGTACGTTCTCATAGGAGCGGAAAAGTTTATTTTGTGTCCTACTATTGGATGGAGGAGAAACAGGAGGAGAAGAAGAAGAGAAGCGGAGAGAGGTGGATCGATCTACGGAAGTATTCGGAGGGGGCGGAGGAGAGAGTGGTACATCAGCAACACTATCTACAACGGGTAGAACATTGCCCGAAGGGTCAACATTGAAAGGAGAAAATAGACCATTTGAAAGAGAAAAGGAAACGGGAATGTGGAGGGAGGATAAGTCAGAAATGGAAGACGCGTTTAAACGCACTTCTTTGAGCGCACGGAAGGAAGGATCGCAACCCCCGGTCCGTGCGGAGTCCACGGGGGTGCGGACTAATTTTTTGCTTCTGTGGAAGCGGATCCTTGCTCCTCGGTCTGGGCTGAATGGGCCTTAGACGTGCGAGAAGAAGACTTGGGACAGTCCTTGACCATGTGGCCAGACTGACCACAGAACATACACAGTTTCTCATTGAGACGATGCTTACGCTCTTGTGGCGTGAGCTTACCATTGTCTCCGAGTTTAGACGAGAGGTCCGGTTTAGCGGAGCTGGCCTCGGACTTCTTATTGTCCTTCAGAGGCCTACTACCGGAAGCGGAGTTGAAAGAGGAGGAGGAAGGGACGGGGTCGGAACGAGAAGCGGCAGTGGACTTGTCGAAAACGTTAGAGGAAGAGGGTTTCGCGTGACGTGTAACTTCCGATTTACGCTCCCAATAGCGTGCATCGAGAGTTTGGGAAAGGGTGCGAAGCTCAGAGAGAGTAGAGGGTTTACCTACTCTGGCAATATCATCCTTGATACGTTCCGGCAATCTGTTATAGAAGAAACGACGAAGCGCGGCTTCTCCGTAACCATGAAGTTGAGAGGCGTGTCGATTGAACTCGACGACGTATTTATTGATGTGGTGCCCGTCCTTCATGTCCAGTGTCATCAGTTGAACCTCGGCGTCGCCCACAGGATCGTGAGGGCCGAAGTTAGTTTGAAGTTCATTAACGAACTCTTGATAGTCGTTCATCCATCGCGGACGAAGCATGGAATTCTGGTCGAATAACAGGTCCGGCTCGAACCAATCGAGGGCCATTCCCTTGAGGTAGGACTGCGCAAATATGACTTTAGCGCGGTCGCTAGCAAAAGCGAGGGGACGGTCCTGGAAATTGAGCTTGCATTGGACCAAGAATACTCGGAGTTCTCAGGGATCCTTTCCATCGAACTGTTTGGGTTCGCGGACCTTGGTCCAGAGAGCAGAAGATGGTCGTCGTCATCGTCGTCCGGTGTGACGAGCCAGACTGGCAATGGCTTGGGCCAATTGTGTAATGGCCACGTTGGAGGTGGGTTCGGCATCGTCGGTGGTTGGGGCAGTGGGGATGGGAGGATCAGCAGGAGGGGGGTCGACGAAGTCGGGGACCTTGGAACCGAGTCCAAAGAAGTGGACGGGATCTATGGGTTGTTCCGTGGTGTCTCTGAAGTCGGAGTCTGCAACTGGTGATCGATTCCTAACGGGGCGCATGATCGGAGTCGATGGGAGAGGGGTTTCAAGGTTAGAAAAGCTTCGAAACTCAACTGGGTTTCTCGCCAATCGACTAGGACCAGGCTGAGAGGGTTCTGGGGAAGGTGAAGCAGAGTTGGGAACTAGTGTGCATAGTTGCGAACGAGTGCGAAGGACTTTTGGTGCCATACAAGACGTGTACTAGTCAGGGAGTAGTAAAATACTGTCAGAGACCAGATTCGAGACGAAGGAATGTCTCCGTAGCGGAGGGCTTCGGCCTCAGCGACTTCTGCCAAGAGCGCTGTGCCTAGTGACATGTCCGTGCCCTAACTTACTGACTGGCAATTAGAACCTAGGGGGTAACTCTAGTTGATTTTACTACTGGGGTGTAACCTATGTACAAGTGGGATATATATATGGTTACAGCGGAGGCGGGTCCACAATTGGCGGAGCCAAACGGAGCAGAGCTAATGGGGTTTAAACATTAGCTGACTGAATATTACCGACGAGTCGGTTTGCGGGGTTAGCGGAAAGGCAGGCGATAACCCAGAAACGGAAAGGAGGGATAGGCCCAAAGGTGGGCTCTGCAGGGCAGGCGAGTGTATTGCCCAGCGGAGGCGGGGGTGCGCTAGCGGACGTCGGAGCTGTCCGGAAGTCTTCAGGGCTCCGTACTTAGGGAGGCGTAGGTAATAAATTGAAATGAGGGGGTGGTGACCATCGAGGGGTACTGAGAGGATTGCGGAATACAGGGGCTCCGAGGTTAGTGAGGGAGGAGCGGAGTTAGAACAGAGGGATCGGAGGGACCGGAAGTCGATGGCCGGGGATGGATATGACAGCCTCTCTCTGAGTTGCCCAGCATATGAAGGGCTTGGGCTGCAGACGCTGCTTTCGAGGTGGTCCTCTTAATGTGTTCCGTGAACTTGAAACCATATGCCTAGATATCTCATCAGGCTGGATGGGTTGATTGTTTTGTCAGCGTTGTCTATGTGTGAGGGGATGGTGATGGAAGGGCCTGGCCCGGCATTTCTGCCCATTCTGGTTTGGGTGAAGTGCATGAGGTCGTTTTTTACCGGGTCAGTCTTTAAGCCTCTTTCTCTGAGCCACTCATGGACTATCCAGAAAGCGGTCTTAATGACTTCGGTGGCTTCTTCTCTAGATGGTGCTGATGCTGATATGGACCCATCGTCTACATAGAGGGTGAGTGGAATGGGGGAGATTAGGCCTTTGTTAAATTTAGAGCTTAGCTTGGTGGTCTGTGCATCAGCAAAAGTGTCAGGGACCGGTCTGGGGTCAAGAGCATCCAGGTATATCGCCCAGCACTGAGGGCCTGGTGGGGTATGAAGTGGGCATGTGTGGCAATGGGCCCGGCACAGGCAGACGTCCCTGAAGTGGGGATGGTGTGAATTATCATTAGAAGGAAAACTAAACTACTTACCTGAAGTGGGAATGGTGAGAAGAAGACTGCTTCTTGTTGTAGTGCATCTACCTCTTGTTTGATTTCCTTTTGTTTTCTTTTTATGTGTCACATGACTGCAGAGATGAACTCTATCTGTTTCTACTCTTGTATAAACATTACAGTTCATCTCAGAGGTGCCATAACCTGAGTTACAACAGGTTATGAGCCCAGAATACTGAAGGGGCTTTCGCAAATTTCGTTTTGAGGTCAAGTTTTCATCCAGCACTTCATATCTTCTTCCCCTGGTTGAAAACACACTCTATAACTGCTCTAAACAACCCCTGGAACCCCCTCTTGTTGGAGGACAGCCTCGAAACATGTATTTACATATGTTTGTGCCGACAATTTTATTTAGCGGTCTACTGTCATCTTGTCCGACCCCGGCCCTGGAACTGCCATAACCCTATATTTTCTATAGGTTATGAGCCCAGCCAGCCTAACGGCTCGCTGAAGTATCAATCAAAGTCTGCATGACCCTCGCAGCAGTGGCTAAATCCTCCATTGGTCACCTTCCGGGTTTTCTGGTTCGCGCTATACCCACCCCCTCTTAAGTCCAGTCTGGCATCCTCCTTCAAAGTCCAGGAAGGTTGTACTTGGCATCCTCCTTCTAAGTCCAGGAAGGTTGTAATTGGCACTCTCCTTTAAAGTCCAGGAAGGCAGTAAGCGGCAACCTCTTTCAAAGTCCAGGAAAGTTGTAATAGGCAACCCCCCCCTCTGGTGTAGTATACACCCTCCTTCAAAGTCCTTGAAGGCAGTAATAGGCAACCCCCCTTCTTATGGCTGTAAGTCCTTAGACAGGCATGCAACTTCTTATTTCCCTTTCCTCCCCACTCCTTCATTGCCACGTCATCAATTTTCGTTTTTCCCACGGTCCAATCGCGCGCGCTCAGAGGTAGCAACCCAACTTCACCTTGCACCTGGCATGGGCAGACCATCAGGGCCATACCCCCACTGCCTTTCCTATGGCAAACTGTGGATTCAGAGGGTGATTTTTCACACACATCAAGATTGATGCTCATATGCACATCGGACAAGTTGGACATCCGGGATCACTGAGAACACCACCTGCCAGGCATGGCATCTACTTAGATTTGGAGACAAAATCACGATTGGACAAGCACCCCCTGACCATGCATCCTTTGGATTCACCCCCTTCACATTCCTTTTTTCCACTTTTTCCATTTCAATTGTTGTTCATTCTTTTTATTCAATTCCTTCACATCGGTTTCACCATATCATGAATTCATGTTTAGATGCATCCATGTTCCTTCGTCTGAGAGGGTGTGTTGGAGGACAGCCTCGAAACATGTATTTACATATGTTTGTGCCGACAATTTTATTTAGCGGTCTACTGTCATCTTGTCCGACCCCGGCCCTGGAACTGCCATAACCCTATATTTTCTATACCTCTCAGCTGATATCTGCCATTGCGCCTCGAGATCTGCTTCAATCGACGCGAAACTTTTTCCACGTCGTCACTTCTTGTCGAACTCGACGCTCTCCGATTTTCGCGCCGATCGAATCACACACTCCGCTGATATTCAACGAACGATTCTATCATCTTGCAACTGCTCTAGCTCCTCTGTTCTTCGACAGATCGCTCTGAAATTGATATTCGACGTACTTCGTATATTAATCTCGCGTTCCTCGCATTTTCGCGCTGATCGAATTACTCATTCACCCGAAAAACGACTTTTAAAAATCGTACAGTTTTTGAAAGGGCTATAGCATCTCAGAAACTGTGCCAATCGCCTCGAAAGTGACATACGATATACTTCGTTTGCGGATCTACTATCCCCCCAACTTTCGTGCCGATCGCGCCATTCCTTTATCTGGAATAAGGCAAACATATTTGAGCACAAAATTGACTCTATCGCCTCAACATGCCATTGAATCTCTTCGAAACTTTGCGACTACGTAGCTCTCTTGACGCTCCATCATTACTCCCAGTTTCATGTCAATCGCATCACTGGCTCCCACTTTATCACTACATTTTTCCATGTTGTCCCAACACCCAGCACCCTTCCTCCTCATCACACTACTGGCTGCAGGGATGGCTTGCCATTCTGTATGCAACATACTTTCTATGTTGCTCTCATTCCTATCCCACTTGCATGCCAAATTCACCACTTTCTTCTGTGACCATCAACACACTGGTTATACCTTTGAGGAATTTGCTGGCAATACTACTGCTAGGACACTCTCCACTGCTGCCTGCCCAGGTCCAGATGTTTGGATTGCAGACACTGGTGCTACATCCCATATGACTCCAAATCGCCACTGGTTCTTGGAGTACAACCCTTGCAAGATCCCAGTTCGTCTTGCTGACAACAATGTGATCTATGCTGCTGGTGTGGGATCAATTGTGTTTACTCCAATGAAAAATGGACAGCCCCTACATCAACTTGTGATCACCAATGTCCTCCATGTCCCCCTCCTTGCCAACAACCTTCTCTCTGTCCTTGCTCTTACTCGTAAGAAGGACTTTGAAGTGCACATCAAGAAATCAACTATGACCTTCACCTTGAACTCCCAGTTGATCTTTCAAGCATTGGTTGGTGATGACAACTGTGCTTTGTTGGATGGATCTACAGTTGTTCAAGCCTCTGCTCTCAAGGTCTCTTCTTCACTGTCCCCTGAACTCTGGCATCGTCGTTTTTGCCACATTGGACAAGATCGTTGGAAGCAGTTGATTTCTGGCAAACTTGTGAGGGATCTTCTTGTTCATAACTCACCTCCCTCCACTCCTTTCCCCCAACTCTGTGAACCTTGCTTGGCTGGCAAACAACATCGCTCCTCATTTCCTCATGCTGCCTCTAATTGGAGAAGTCAACCACTGGAACTTGTGCACTCAGACCTTCATGGTCCAGTCTCAGTCCAGACTCCACAGGGGTGCAGGTATTGGATAAGCTTTGTTGATGACTATTCTCGATATAGAATTGTCTACTTGCTGCACAAGAAGTCAGATGCATTTCTGGCTTTCAAGGAGTTCAAGGCCTTTGCTGAGAAACAGACTGGTTTCCCACTTAAGGCACTCAGGGATGACAAAGGGGGGGAGTACATGAGCAAGGAGATGGATGATTTTCTTAAGGCCCATGGAATTGCAAGGGAGCATACCACCACAGCCACCCCTCAGCAGAATGGAGTTGCTGAAAGGTCTAATCGAATATTTGATGAGGGGATCACTTCTTTGTTGAATGAGGCTCACCTTCCTGGTTCTTTCTGGGGAGATGCATTGGGAGCCTTCATCCATGTCCTGAATCGTTCTCCATCTTCAGCTGTCAAGGGGGTAACACCATATGAGGCCTGGTTTAAACACAAGCCCTCAGTCTCACATCTTCGTGTCTTTGGCTGCCAAGCTTATGCCCATGTGCAGAAAAACAAATGTTGTAATGGGGATTTGCTGGTGTACCATAAACAAGCCAAATCCCGCGATTCTACCACCCTTAGCCAATGTTCCCTCCTACACATTTCTTATTTTTCCTGATTTTTCTGACTCCATTTCCACCTGATGTTTCCCCTTCTTATTGTTCTTTCCTTATTTGTCATTACCGGACTCTTCCGTGATACCGTGACCAGCTGTATAGTTAGCTAGATAGTGAGGAGTAGTGGAATCCACTCCAAGCTAACAAAACCTGTGCAAGCGACCACTCCAACCCTCCCCCTCTCTTCTGTCTCGAGTCTAGAGGTGATAGACCCGTTACAACGTAAAAGCTTTGAATCCAAGACCCAGAGATGCATCTTCATTGGTTACCCCTCAGACTTTAAAGGCTGGAAACTCTATGATCCATCCACTCAGAAAACTCTTATTTCAAGGGATGTGATCTTTGATGAACAGACAATTCCTGGAACCAAATCCACCCTTTCTGATACCTCCTATCACCCTCTACCCTTGAACCAAGTGCCAGAGTCAGGGGGAGACAAGTCAACTGCCAATCACTTCACTCCCTTCCTTGATGACATTGTTAGAACTGGGCAGATTGTCAGGGCACGGACAGTTATCCGGCCAGCCCGGACCTCTATCCGGATAGGTTGAGTACCCGTAAGTCGATATCTGCATGTGATTTGCCGTAGTTAGAACGCAGGCTGTATTCAATGCGCTATTTCCGCTATCGCATCATCCCTCACCCGTTATCGCCCCCTTATCCGCATGATCTATTCTCCTATTTCATGTCGCTTCTCTATCGGCTACCATGTGTTCCCAGTGTAGCCGCGCTCTTATGAGTTGCGGAACTCATGTATATAAGGCCTTATTGCCAGCTGGGTTGGCCCCCCAGCTTTTACAATGACTAGTTTCCCAGGGAGATTCTTACGCGCGAACTGACATGTGGACTCTGACACGGATGCAGACGACTCCGGAGTGGAATCGGAGACTTAGCGTGGAGGGACCTTGGCCTCAGCGACTCAAGCGGAGCGCTGTGCCATTGCTGTTTGTCCATTTGGTCCTTAATTTCACAGTAGGTGAGCAGGAAGTCTCTAGGGGGCATTTCAGGTTGATTTCGGACTGAACCAAAACGAGTATGTACAAGCGCCGATATATATAATGGAGGGGGCAAAAGCACAAGGAAAACAAAGGATAACCGAATCAGAACGAAGACGTCCGAACGGGAACAAAGGGTAGAGGAAGCGGAGCAGTACCGAAGGTCATAAGGCAGGACCTGTGATACGTCTGAAAGGAGGTAGGGAGGGCGAGGCCCAGAGGGGCAGGAGGATGAGGAGAAGTGGGGATGATGACTAACTGGCTAGAATAGGAAGAAGCAGTAGTCCAAATAGGGATGAGGGGAAAACGCGAGAGATACATTACAAGCGGCGAAAGTGCCGAAGGTGATCCACGAAGCTTGGGGGTTGCGGAGCTTACGGAGGTTATGGAGGTGGGGTTGAAAGTCCGAGGGATTCTGGCAATGGTGTTTACGTAGTATGAGGTCACCAATGCAATGGACTAAGACCGAGGTGGAGTCAAAGTCCGAGGTAGGGACTATGACGGAGGCTCGGAGCAAAGGTACGAGCGGTGTCCAAGTACAAAGTACGGGACAGCGGTGGAAGGTCGTAACTTGGCGGGAGGGTGGCGGAGGAGTACCAGAGGGAGGAGAGAGGGGAAAGGTGAGGGGGAAGGAGTGGCGGAAAGGAGAGTTGTCAGGTCCGAAGGTGAGTATTGGAGCGGACGGGGGAAGCATAGGAGGGTGACGGGAGGGTGGAGGTGTTGTGAAGGAGGAGCGGAGTAGGAGGGTGGAGAAGTAGTAGGAGGGTGGCGAGAGGGGCGGTGTTTGGTCTGAGGTGAGTATCAGAGTGGCAGCGGTAGGGTATGACTCCGGAGGTGAAGAGGGTGGAGGTCCGGAAGTTGGGTAGGGGTTGGGTATGCATGGATATGACAGACATTTCCAACACATTGACTTCTGCCACTGATTCAAATCCACTGCCTTACCATCCTCCTTATCCCTCTCCTTCTCCCACTCCCACTCCCAATCCTTCATCTCCATCACCTCCTCCTTCTGGTGCTCCATCTTCCTCATCTGGCCCTACCAATCTTTGCAGGACTACTCGCTCCAATGCTGGCAAGCCACCTGGTGAGTGGTGGAAGGTTAAGCTTCCTCCACCTGCCAGCAAATGGGAAGCCAGAGAGCCTACACCTGATGTTGAATCCCACTCTGAATCTGAGGATCTCAATGAGGAATCAGAGGATGAACTTGCAATGTCAGTTGGCTTGGCCAAGTACCAGTCCAAGGTGTTGTCAATGGAAGCAATGGTAGAATGGGCTTTTAGGACTTCTCCAGCTGAGCCTAGGTCAATGAAGGAGGCTCAGAAAAGAGATGATTGGGACTTATGGTATGAGGCTGCCCTGAAGGAGTACACTCAAATGTTGTCACACAACACATGGGAGTTGGTTCCCCTGCCAAAGGGAAGGAAACCTGTTGGGTCTAAGTGGGTCTTCAAGATCAAGGAGAATGCAGATGGTTCTATTGAGAGGTATAAGGCTAGGATTGTTTCCCAAGGATTCTCCCAAAAACCCCATCTTGATTACACTGAAACATTTGCCCCAGTCACCAAATTTGCTTCCCTCAGAACCATCCTTGCCATTGCGAATTGCCCAGCAGAGGCAGGAGTGCGCTAGCGGACATCAGAGCTGTCCAGAAGCCTTCGGGGCTCTGTACTTAGGGAGGCATAGGTAATATATTGAAAAGAGGGGGTGGTGACCATCGAGGGAAGTGGAGGTGGTTGCGGAATACGGGAGCTCTGAGGTTAGTGAAGAAGGAGTGGAGGTAGTCCGGAGAGTTCGGAGGTAGTGGAAGTCGATGGCTGTGTATGGATATGACACCTACATTCTGACAGCTTGAGGACAGCAAGGGTCAACACTAAGGTTGGAACCTCAACCTGTCATATCCGTGCATACCCGACCCCGACCTGACTTCCGGACCTCCACCCTCTTCACCTCCGGAGTCATAACCTACCGCTGCCGTTCCGATACTCACCTTCGGTCCTGGCAACACACCTCCTCCTTACCTCCCCGACCCTATCTCCGTCCGTTCCGATACTCATCTCGGACTGAACACTGCCCCTCTCGCCACCCTCCTACTACTCCGCTCCCCCTTCACAACACCTCCACCCTCCCGTCATCCTCCTACGCTTCCCCCGTCCGCTCTGATACTCACCTTCGGACCTGACTACTCTCCTTTCCGCCACTCCTTCTCCCCTTACCTGTCCCCTCTCTCCTCCCTCCATTACTCCTCTGCCACCCTTCCGCCAAGTTACGACCTTCCACCGCTGTCCCGTACTTTGCACTCGGACACCGCTCGTACCTTGCTCCGAGCCTCCGTCATAGTCCCTACCTCGGACTTTGACTCCACCTCGGTCTTAGTCCATTGCATTGGTGACCTCATACTACGTAAACACCATTGCCAATATCCCTTGGACTTTCAACCCTGCCTCCATAACCTCCGTAAGCTCCGCAACCCCCAAGCTTCGCGGATCGCCTTCGGCACTCTCGCCGCTTGTAATGTATTTCTCGCGTTTTCCCCTCATCCCTATTTGGACTACTGCTTCTTCCTATTCTAGCCAGTTAGTCATCATCCCCACTTCCCCTCATCCTCCTGCCCCTCTGGGCCTCGCCCTCCCTACCTCCTTTCGGACGTATCACAGGTCCTACCTTATGACCTTCGGTACCGCTCCGCTCCTTCTACCCTTTGTTCCCGTTCGGACGTCTTCGTTCCGATTCGGTTACCCTTTGTTCTCCTTGTGCTTTTGCCCCTTCCATTATATATATCGGCGCTTGTACATACTCGTTTTGGTTTAGTCCGAAATCGACCTGAAATGCCCCCTAGAGACTTCCTGCTCACCTACTGTGAAATTAAGGACCAAATGGACAAACAGCAATGGCACAGCGCTCCGCTTGAGTCGCTGAGGCCAAGGTCCCTCCATGCTAAGTCTCCGATTCCATTCCGGAGTCGTCCGAATCCGCTAGTTCTAACACAACCGACCTTTCAGTATTCCACCATAAGATACTGTGATTTTCACCTGGGTTCCCCAATGTTTTTTACTGTGATTTACTTCCCACTGTGCAATGTATAGATGTTGGCTAATGATGGAGTAGACTGCAGAACAACCAGGATTGTTAGAATTTGTGGATTAGGACGACTCCGGAGTGGAATCGGAGACTTAGCGTGGAAGGACCTCGGCCTCAGCGACTCAGGTGGAGCGCTGTGCCATTGCTGGTTGTCCTAGGGGTCCCTAATTTCGGATCTAGCAGAGGGAATGTCTCTTGGGGGAATTCATGTCGATTTCGGACTGGGGTTACAAGTTACTAGGTACATTGTATATGAGGAGGGGTCCGGAATCAAAAGGAACAAGGGTAAGACGAAAGGAGACAAAGGGAGATGGAAAGAGGAACAACACTGAGGGTCAAGTGTTTGACTCAATGGTGTTCCCCAAAGGAGGAATGAAGGGCCAAGGCCCAAGGAGGAAGGAAGGAGGATGGGAGTGGGGAATGGCTAGCTGACTGAATAGAAAGGAAGCAGCAGCCCAAATAGGAATGAGGGAGAATAGCGGAATTGAAATGGACAATGCAATAGTTGCAAGGTCCAGAGTAAGTCCGGAAAGTCCGAATTCGGAGGTTAAACTCCAGAATATTGGCAAACGTAATTAAATGGAATGAGCTAACCAATACAATGGGTATAAGCGGAGGTGGGGTCAAAGTCCGAGGTCAGAGCTAAGACCGGAGGTTCCGGAGATGGAGATGCAAACAGGATTCCAGAGCGGAGGTCCGGAGTCGGGAGCATAGGTGTTGCATACTCGTCTGGAAGGTGTCGAGGTTGGGGTCGGACCCGGAATGTTCCGGAGTCGGACCGAAGGTGGTGTTGGAGCCGGAGGTGGGATAACCTCTTGGGAGTCGGCAAGGAGAAGGTGACGGAAGGGAAGTAGGGCTCCGGAAGTCAGGTTCGGAGTTCCGGGAGCCCGGAGCAGAGGTCGGGATTGTATGGATATGACAAGGATACAAAATGATGGATATAGATGTATGCTGTCTCCTCAATATTCATACTTTTATCCTCATTCCTTTTGTAATTTGGACTTTGAAGCTTTATGTTCCAGGTGGGGGCTATGGGATCTGAGACAGGGCTAGTGTGGACGATTCCAGAGTGGAACCAGAGACTTAGCAAGGAGGGACCTTGGCCTCAGTGACTCAAGGTGTCAAAACGATGCCATCGCCCCTTAGGATAGGTCCGATCACTATCCAGGCGACACTGTCAGATGGAGCTCAGTGTTCCGGGTCGTCCGACGGTGGGTCGGAGACAGACCGGAGGTGGGGCAGAGCTCCAAGGGTGATGGGGTGTTGAAGGGACTCAGCTTCAGCAACTTGGAACAGAGCGCTGCACCTGGTACATTCTCATTGTCCCCAATTTGCCAGGGGAGCTGGCGATGGAGGAACCGAGGCCACCAGCAGAAGGGGGCTGGAGGCCTGTCAGGGCACACCCACCCAACCTGGCTCCACCCGCCCTCACCCGGTATCCCGCTCACCTCTACTCCCCACCCTTCATCACGGTTCCTCAACTCTTGTTCTTCTTTCTGTCCTTTTGTTCTTTTGTTCCTTTGTTCTTTCTTCTACATGGACGACCTTTCCCCATACCTATGTATTATTGACCCACCTGCAACGTGCACATGACACACCCAGCCCCAGACAACCCGGATGGCCTCACGGTGCAACCCAGCACGTGCGTGAGCAGCACACACCCTCAGGATCCCCCATGGGGACACCCAGATGACTGCGGCTGTATGCAGGGTGATGTGGCAAACCTCATGTGACCCAAGCCGCATGTACATAAAGGTACCTGGGGTGGGAACCGAAGAAGTAACCTTCTTCTCACAGTTCCCACTTCAGTCTGGGTGGCCAGGGACCATCATCCCGGACCGGGCCTGTCAGTACGCACGCCCGCTCCACACCCTGCGACAGCCTCAGTGCCGGGCATTACCCCGGGCCCCCTCGACCCCGGATGCGTCCCTGACAGCAGAAGAAGGTTTTAACCTTATCTCCCCCGCCTCCCCCATCTCCCCAGCCATGGTGTCAGAAGAACAGTATGATGACCTGCTGGCCCGCTTCCAGGAGCTCCAAGCCATTGTGGAGAGCCAAGCCCGCAACCACCCCCCACCCGCACCTGCACCCGCACCTGCACCTGCACCCACACCCGTACCCACACTCACGCCTAGGCCCAAACCACCGAAGGTCGCTGCCCCCACTCCCTTCTCAGGAGCCAGCGAGGACCTCGACTGTTTCAAAGCCGAGTGCGGGATCTACTTCCATGTCCGCGCAGCCGAGTTCCCTACTGAACTATCCCAGAGCCTCTTTGTCCTCTCCTATATGAAGGGAGGACCCACAGGGGTGTGGGCAACACAACAGACAATCACCCTGTTGACAGCCGGCTCCCCCACCATAACCATGGACGAGTTCAACACAGAACTTGACGCCATGTTCCAGGACCCGAACCGGGAGGCCACAGCCTGGCAGAAGTTGGCAGTCATCCGCCAAGGGACTGACTCCATGGATAAGGTCATCCAGGAGTTCGAGATATTGGGACCCACCTTGAGGCTAGGCGATGTCGGACTGGTCGACTGGTTCGAGCAAGCGATTAACTCCCAGCTCAGTGTTAGAACCGGGCGGAAACAGACGACTCCGGAGTGGAATCGGAGACTTAGCGTGGAGGGACCTTGGCCTCAGTGACTCAAGTGGAGCGCTGTGCCATTGCTGTTTGTCCATTTGGTCCTTAATTTCACAGTAGGTGAGCAGGAAGTCTCTAGGGGGCATTTCAGGTCGATTTCGGACTGAACCAAAATGAGTATGTACAAGCGCCAATATATATAATGGAGGGGGCAAAAGCACAAGGAAACAAAGGGGGACCGAATCGGGACGAAGACGTCCGAACGGGAACAAAGGGTAGAAGAAGCGGAGCGGTACCGAAGGTCATAAGGCAGGAACTGTGATACGTCCGAAAGGAGGTAGGGAGGGCGAGGCCCAGAGGGGCAGGAGGATGAGGAGAAGTGGGGATGATGACTAACTGGCTAGAATAGGAAGAAGCAGTAGTCCAAATAGGGATGAGGGGAAAACGCGAGAGATACATTACAAGCGGCGAAAGTGCTGAAGGCGATCCGCAAAGCTCGGGGGTTGCGGAGCTTACGGAGGTTACGGAGGCAGGGTTGAAAGTCCGAGGGATATTGGCAATGGTGTTTACGTAGTATGAGGTCACCAATGCAATGGACTAAGACTGAGGTGGAGTCAAAGTCTGAGGTAGGGACTATGACGGAGGCTCGGAGCAAAGGTACGAGCAGTGTCCGAGTACGAAGTACGGGACAGCGGTGGAAGGTCGTAACTTGGCAGGAGGGTGGCAGAGGAGTACCAGAGGGAGGAGAGAGGGGAAAGGTGAGGGGGAAGGAGTGGCGGAAAGGAGAGTTGTCAGGTCCAAAGGTGAGTATTGGAGCGGATGGGGGAAGCATAGGAGGGTGACGGGAGGGTGGAGGTGTTGTGAAGGAGGAGCGTAGTAGGAGGGTGGAGAAGTAGTAGGAGGGTGGCGAGAGGGGCGGTGTTCGGTCCAAGGTGAGTATTGGAGTGGCAGCGGTAGGGTATGACTCCGGAGGTGAAGAGGGTGGAGGTCCGGGAGTCGGGTAGGGGTCGGGTATGCATGGATATGACACTCAGGGAGAGTATATACCACCTCCACCCCATGCCCACCACTTGGATTGAGTGGAAGCACAAAGCCACGCTTCTGGACAACCAGTGGCAACATTTCCAAGCCACCCAACCACGTGCACCCCCACCCAGACCCCCATTTCTGCCAGCTCGACCTCCGCCGACCGTGACCCCATCCCAGGTGCGACCTGCACAGACCCCCCCATGACCTGCTCCCGCACCTCCGCCCCCCACTCCAGCAGCCCATCCTATGTCAGGGACAGGCCCCCAGCCGATGGATCTTGACAGGTCAAGGACTGACCAGAGGCGGTGCTACAATTGTAACACCCCGGGGCATCTCGCACGAGAATGCCCACACCCCAGGGTCAGCCAAGTACAATGTCTCCACCCGGAAGACCTGAGAACGCTGATGGAAGGGCTGAAGAGACAGCTGACCGAAGGGACAGAGACAGTGGAGGAGGAATCAGAGGCAGAACCTCAGAAGGATTTTCAGGCAGGCGACCGGTAAGGGATGCATCCCAGCCGCCCATAGAAGATAGCTTGTGTAAATACTGCAGTGCGCGTAAGCCAACGCCAATGCCAAAGTTTCATCGAGTCATTGCAAAGAAAAAGAGGAGAAATGCATCCTCCGCCTGTGAGAACAAGAAGACCCCAAGGGCAGTAACGCCCGAGGTAGCGGTCTCCCCCCCAGCCATTTACGTCCTTTCCAAGCAGTCCCCCAGATCCCTCAACCTCACAGTGAAACTGACCGCCCTAACCTCCCTCGCGTCAGTATCTGTATCAGCCCTCCTGGACTCAGGGGCCACCAGAAACTTCGTAAGCCCTGAGTTCGTCCGGAAGCACAACCTAGAGACAACCCCCCTCCCCCAGCCCATTCCTGTCTGTAATGTCGATGGAACCCCGAACGAGAATGGAGCTATAATGGAGGAGCTAGAAGCCCTCTTGACCTTCAGGCGACACACAGAATGAGCATGCTTCGCAGTTGCAAATCTTGGGCGACAGTCCCTCATCATAGGACACTCGTGGTTGCTGCACCACAACCCAGAAGTGGACTGGGTATGACAGAAGGTCGTCATGTCCCACTGCCCATCCTCCTGCAGACAGCCACGAGTATGAGATGATCAGAACCCTATACTGGAGCCCGGGGACGGGATCTATGCTGCGATCATTCCCCCAAGCTGGGGCCATGACCTAAGAGCCACCACGACCCCCTCGCAGCAGATGGCCCAGGAGGCCTGCGACCCGGAGGCTGAGCCTGCGTCGTTCGAGATGCTAGTACCAGAGCACTACCAGGACTTCTGGGATGTGTTCTCCAAAGAAGCCTTTGACCAATTGCCCCCCCAGAAGCCCTGGGACCATGCTATAGACCTGGTACCGGATGCCAAACTGCCCAGGGGGAAGACCTTCCCACTCTCGCGCCCGGAGCAGAAGGAGTTGGACAAGTTCCTACGCAAGAACCTACAGAACGGGCGCATACGGCCATTGTAACGGGTCTATCGCCTAGACTCAAGACAGAGAGAAGGGGGAGGGTGGTAGTGTGTGTGGGTGTGGTTCATGGGGCCGGGTTTTGGTCCGTGGGCACTACTGAGTCTGCAAAAACCTCAAACAAACACTCACCTACGTCTCTCTTGGATGTCAAGGCTGAGTATTATGATGAGAGGGGTCTTAGACGTAATCAACTAGCTCAGAGGGGGCATTAGGGTCGTGGATGGCGTCTTTGCCACTTGGATGCAACTTCTGCTTGTCCCTTCACAGGTCTATTCAATACTCACTTGTTATGTACAAGCTGTTATCTAGTTTATATATGTTTGAAATGGAATGAATGGCATGGGGGAATGTAAACGGGCCGTTAGGCAACCGTAAATGATGAATATCCAATTGGGAACAAAGAAACAATAAAAGAAAAATGAATGAATGGGGAATATGTGATAACGGGTCCGAAATGGAAATTGTGAAGGTTAACTCCGCAACACTTCGCCACAGCGCCCGCCTATCCTCCCGTCAGCAACCTCCTCGTCTCCAGCTTTCCAACGAGCCCCTATTCGTCCCATTTGGTGCAGTACTTCTTGAGATGTGGCCATTGACAGGTGCTGTCAAGACCACGTGAGAGTATACTCCGTGCTGAACCATCCGGGTATGGGATTGCCATTCTGGGAAATGCTCCGGGGGTGAAGAAGGGTGGTAGAGCATCACTATCGGGTGGAAAAACGGCTGGGTTGTGAGTGTGGGTATGGAGGTTTGGAGAGGGGGTGAAATTGGCAGCGTGGTTGGGCGTGGGAATTTTGCTTGGGGTTGTCGGGAATGATGGGGAAAATATGGAAAAATAAGGAGTGAGTGTATGGAGTGTTGGATAGTGATAGAATGAGCATCGGGAGCGTCAGAGGGTATGTGGTGTATGTTGGTGGCCAAATTCCACAGAATCCGACTTTTTGCGGTACACGGAGTTGTCCCCACAACACTGTCCAAATCCCCTATGGGAGCACCAGTCTTCTTCGTCAAGAAGAAGGATGGGTCGCTACGCCTGGTCCAGGACTACAGGAAGCTGAACGAGATCATGGTGAAGAACTCATACCCACTCCCCCTCATCTTGGACGTCCTCACCTGCCTCCGCAACACCAAGTACTTCTCAGCCTTAGACCTACGCTGGGGGTTTAACAACGTCCGGATCAAGGACGGAGACGAGTGGAAGGTGGCGTTTGCAACCAACCAGGGGCTGTTCGAACCCATGGTGATGTTCTTCAGCCTGTGCAACTCCCCAGCAACCTTCCAGACCATGATGAACGACATCCTAAGGGATTTCATCGACCGGGAGGTTGTCATCTGTTACATGGACGACATCCTGATCTTCATGGCCACCCTGTGTTAGAACGTGCGGATTCGGACGACTCCGGAGTGGAATCGGAGACTTAGCATGGAAGGACCTCGGCCTCAGCGACTCAGGCGGAGCGCTGTGCCATTGCTGGTTGTCCTAGGGGTCCCTAATTTCAGATCTAGCAGAGGGAAAGTCTCTTGGGGGAATTCAAGTCGATTTCGGACTGAGGTTACAAGTTACTAGGTACATTGTATATAAGGAGGGGTCCGGAATCAAAAGGAACAAGGGTAGGACGAAAGGAGACAAAGGGAGATGGAAAGAGGAACAACACCGAGGGTCAAGTGTTCGACTCAATGGTGTTTCCCAAAGGAGGAATGAAGGGCCAAGGCCCAAGGAGGAAGGAAGGAGGTTGGGAGTGGGGAATGGCTAGCTGACTGAATAGAAAGGAAGCAGCAGCCCAAATAGGAATGAGGGAGAATAGCGGAATTGAAATGGACAATGCAATAGTTGCAAGGTCCGGAGTAAGTCCGGAAAGTCCGAACTCGGAGGTTAAACTCCGGAATATTGGCAAAGGTAATTAAATGGAATGAGCTAACCAATACAATGGGTATAAGCGGAGGTTGGGTCAAAGTCCGAGGTCGGAGCTAAGACCGGAGGTTCCGGAGACGGAGACGCCAACGGGATTCCGGAGCAGAGGTCCGGAGTCGGGGACATAGGTGTTGCGTACTCGTCTGGAAGGTGTCGAGGTTGGGGTCGGACCCGGAATGTTCCGGAGTCGGACCGAAGGTGGTGTCCGAGCCGGAGGTGGGATAACCTCTTGGGAGTCGGCAAGGAGAAGGTGACGGAAGGGAAGTAGGGCTCCGGAAGTCGGAGTTCGGAGTTCCGGGAGCCCGGAGCGGAGGTCGGGATTGTATGGATATGACACCCTGGAGGAACATCGAAAGGTCGTCCAAGAAGTCCTAGAGACGCTGAGGAGAAGGAGGCTCTTCCTTAAGCCAGAAAAGTGCAAGTTTGAGCGAACCCGGATCGAGTACCTGGGTCTCATCATCTCGGAGGGTAACGTCGCAATGGACCCATGTCAGGGACTCGTCCGGGGTCAAGGGGGCCCGGGTGTAGCGTCCAGGGCTGAGAGCCTGGTGGGGGGCAGATTGGGCGTGCGTACTGACAGGCCCGATGCAGGACAGTGGTCCCTGGCCACTTGGACTGAAGTGGAAAGTTGAGAAGAAGGCTACTTCTTTGGTTCCCACTCCAGGTTCGTTTATATACATGCGGCTTAGATCACATGACAGGTGCCTGTCATATCCATTCCCGGCCATCGACTTCCGGTCCCTCCGATTCCTCCGTTCCAACTCCGCTCCTCCCTCACTAACCTCGGAGCCCCCGTTATTCCGCAATCCTCTCGGTACCCCTCGATGGTCACCACCCCCCCATTCCAATTTATTACCTACGCCTCCCTAAGTACGGAGCCCTGAAGACTTCCGGACAGCTCCGACGTCCGCTAGCGCACCCCCGCCTCCGCTGAGCAATACACTCGCCTGCCCTGCAGAGTCCACCTTCGGGCTTATCCCTCCTTTCCGTTTCTGGGTTATCGCCTGCCTTTCCGCTAACCCCGTGAACCGACTCGTCGGTAATATTCAGTCGGCTAATGGTTAAACCCCGTTAGCTCCGCTCCGTTCGGCTCCGCCAATTGCGGAACCGTCTCCACTGTAACCATATATATATCCCACTTGTACATAGGTTACACCCCAGTAGAAAAATCAACTAGAGTTCCCCCCTAGGTTCTAATTGCCAGTCAGTAAGTTAGGGCACGGACGTGTCACTAGGCACAGCGCTCCTGGCAGAAGTCGCTGAGGCCGAAGCCCTCCGTTACGGAGACATTCTTTCGTCTCAAGTCTGGTCTCTGACAGTGCCACATCACCCTTGCACACAGCCATAACCACCCGGGTGTCTCCGTGGGAGATCCCGAGGGCATCCGGTGCATGCACGTGTGCTGGGCACAGTGGGAAGTCGCCCGAGGTGCCTGGGCCAGGTACGTGGTGGGCGCGCAGCAGATGGGTCAATGGTACATTGATACAAAGAAGGTTGTCCATGTAGAATAAAGAGAGAATAAAGAAGAAGTAAGATAGGAAGAAAGTGAGGAAGGGAGAATGAGGAGAGAGGAAGGGGAAGGGGGAGGAGGTAAGGAAGGGTGGACAGCGGGGTACTGGGTCAGGTTGGGCCGGGTGGAGCCGGGTCAGGTGGGTGTGCCCTGACAACCCGGTGAAGATCCAGGGAGTCCTCAACTGGCCCCCCCCAACCAAGGTGAAAGAGGTACAATCCTTCCTAGTGTTAGAATGGGTGGATTCGGATGACTCCGGAATGGAATCGGAGACTTAGCATGGAAGGACCTTGGCCTCAGCGACTCAGGCGGAGCGCTGTGCCATTGCTGGTTGTCCTAGGGGTCCCTAATTTCGGATCTAGCACAGGGAAAGTCTCTTGGGGGGAATTCATGTCGATTTTGGACTAAACCAAAACGAGTATGTACAAGCGCCGATATATATAATGGAAGGGGCAAAAGCACAAGGAAAACAAAGGGTAACCGAATCGGAACGAAGACGTCCGAATGGGAACAAAGGGTAGAAGGAGCGGAGCGGTACCGAAGGTCATAAGGCAGGACCTGTGATACGTCCGAAAGGAGGTAGGGAGGGCGAGGCCCAGAGGGGCAGGAGGATGAGGGGAAGTGGGGATGATGACTAACTGGCTAGAATAGGAAGAAGCAGTAGTCCAAATAGGGATGAGGGGAAAACACGAGAAATACATTACAAGCGGCGAGAGTGCCAAAGGCGATCCGCGAAGCTCGGGGATTGCGGAGCTTACGGAGGTTACGGAGGCAGGGTTGAAAGTCCGAGGGATATTGGCAATGGTGTTTACGTAGTATGAGGTCACCAATGCAATGGACTAAGACCGAGGTGGAGTCAAAGTCCGAGGTAGGGACTATGACGGAGGCTCGGAGCAAGGTACGAGCAGTGTCCGAGTGCGAAGTACAGGACAGCGGTGGAAGGTCATAACTTGGCGGAAGGGTGGCGGAGGAGTAACAGAGGGAGGAGAGAGGGGAAAGGTAAGGGAGAAGGAGTGGCGGAAAGGAGAGTAGTCAGGTTGAGTATTGGAGCGGACGGGGGAAGCGTAGGAGGATGATGGGAGGGTGGAGGTGTTGTGAAGGGGGAGCGGAGTAGTAGGAGGGTGGCGAGAGGGGCGGTGTTCGGTCCGAGGTGAGTATCGGAGCGGACGGAGATAGGGTCGGAGAGGTAAGGAGGAGGTGTGTTGCCAGGACCGAAGGTGAGTATCGGAACGGCAGCGGTAGGTTATGACTCCGGAGGTGAAGAGGGTGGAGGTCCGGAAGTCGGGTCGGGGTCGGGTATGCACGGATATGACACCTAGGATTCGTAAACTTCTATCACCGGTTCATCAGAGACTTCTCTGAGAAGGCGCGCCCCCTTCACAGACTGACCCGGAAGACCCAAACCTGGAACTGGGGCCCAGATGAAGACGATGCCTTCCGCGCCCTCAAGGAAGCTGTCACCACAGCCCCTGTCCTCTCTTTCCCCACTGACCACAGCTGCTTCAGGCTCGAGTGCGATGCATCCAACTTTGCAACCGGCGCGGTCCTCTCCCAACTCTGTCAGGGCACGGCCTAACCAGCTACCCCGACTCCCTATGCCGGAAGGGAGTTGCCGTAAGACGATCCGGAGTGATCTGAAGAACGCAGGTAATCTCGCTTAGCTCTCGCTCAGCTCCCGCTTCCTATCTTCCGTCCACATGTCACCCCTTTCCCACACCTCACTTATGATTATCCGAATGAATAGCTATCTTTTCATGTCGTCATTCTATCGGTTATCTTCTATCTCGTTGTAGCTGCACTCTAGTGGGTAGCGGTACCCATGTATATAACTCCTATCTCCGCTGAGGGTGGCACCTCAGCGTTAACAATGACTAGGATTCTCGGGAACACCCTTATCGTCGCAAACTGACGTGCAGTCCCTGACAAACTCCAACCGGATGGAGAATTCCACCCAGTAGCATTCATGTCCAAAAGTTTCACGGACATAGAGCGCAACTACGAAGTGTACGATAAGGAGATGCTTGCAATCGTCCGAGCCCTTGAGGAATGGCGACACTTTGTGGAAGGTGCTGAGGAGAAAGTCGAGATTTACACCGACCACCGTAACCTGGGCTACTTCTGGACGGCCCAGAGGCTGAATCGATGTCAGGCCCGATGGTCCCTTTTCCTCTCCCGCTTCCATTTCACCCTTGTCCACCGCCCAGGGAAGCTCATGGGGAAACCGGATGCACTCTCTCACCGTGCTGACCACCCAAAGGGGAGGGACGACAATGAGGGGCTGACCCTCCTCCAACCGGCCTGGTTCGAGGCCCGTGCGACAGAAGCAGTCTCAGTGGAAGGTGAGGAGGCGAATATCCTAGAGAGGATATGAGGAGCGAAGGATCATGATGAGCGGGTGGTGAAGGCCATGAGGGAACTAGGAGAAGGGACGTTAAGGTCGGACAAGTGGGAGAGACAGGGAGAGTTGGTCCTCTACTGAGGCAGGGTGTACGTTCCAAAAGACCCACAACTCCGCCACGATCTGGTACGGCTACACCACGACACGTGGGTGACGGGACATCCAGGGTGATGGAAAACCCTGGAGCTTGTCTCCCACGACTACTGGTGGCCTCGGATGGCAGAATATGTTGGGCGATACATACGTGGATGCAACACCTGTAACCGCATCAAATCCTTCCCCGCACGGAAGGTTGGGAAGCTCACCCCAAATAAAGTCCCTACCCACCGTTGGCAGGTAATCTCGGTAGACATGGTGGGAGAGCTCCCAGAGTCAAAAGGTTATAATGCCATCCTAGTTGTAGTGGACCGTCTGTCCAAACCCATCCACGCGATCCCCACTGTGATGTCCGTGGACTCGGCTGGTATTGCCCAGCTCTTCCTGGAGCATGTCTGGAAGCACCACGGACTCCCGGAGGAGATCCTCAGTGACAGAGGGAGTGCCTTCGTCTCGCGCTTCTCAAAAGAACTCGCAGATCTCCTGGGGGTCAAGCTAACCCCCTCAATGCCCTACCACCCCCAGACTGACGGACAGACAGAGCGGGTCAACCAGGAAATCGAAGCCTATCTTCGGGTGTTCGTCAACCACTGTCAGGATGACTGGGCAGACTGGCTTCCACTGGGAGAATTCGCCTACAACAACCACATCCACTCATCCACCTGTCGAACCCCCTTCGAGCTTGACACCGGGCAGCATCCCAGGATGGGGATGGAGCCCACACGTACATCTGAGGTAGAAGCTGCCGACGCCTTCTCGTCCAGGATGATGAAGATGCAGGAAGAGGTGAAGGCAGCCCTGGAGCATGCAGCAGATGAGATGGCCCGCTACTACAACCGAGGTCAAGAGACAGCCCCCAAGTACCAGTGTTATAAAAATGGGGCCTAATTGGCCCATTTCTATAGCGTCCGGGTGCAGGAGGGGGCCGTGACATTGAGAAGATGTTACAATTAATGTAACAGATGTTGTAACAGTGGGGTTTACAATAACATAGACATCGGGTGTTTTGGGTGATAATAGTTGGTTAGGTTGTTATTATTTACATGTCACGTGATATTGTACTGCATAGAGCCCATAAGAGGCTAAAATGGGAAAATCCCATTTCCATAACAACCAGGAGGGTGTCAGGGACGTGTCCAGGGTCGAGGGGGCCCGGGGGTAATGTCCGGCACTGAGGCCGTTGCGGGGTGTGGAGCAGGCGTGTGTACTGGCGGGCCCGATCCGGGACAATGGTCCCTGGCCACTCAGACTGAAGTGGAGAATGTGTTATTATTATTAAAGGGGAAAACTATACTACTTACCTGAAGTGGAGAATGTGAGAAGAAGGTTACTTCTTCGGTTCCCACTTCAGGTACATTTATGTACATGCGGCTTGAGTCACATGACAAGTGCCACATCATCCTCGGAGACAGCCGCAGGCATCCAGGTGTCCCCGTGGGGGATCCCGAGAGCGTCTGCTGCATGCGTGCGTGCTGGGCACAGCGGGAAGCTGTCTGGGGTGTGTGGGCCGGATGGGTCAATAGTACATCGATATGTTAGACACTGGTCCAGGGTCAGCACCGAAGGTCGCCGATGCGGGCCGCTATAGGCCGCGATGGCCGCGATGCCTCAGACAAGGCCCGAGGGTAGGGCATTCGGCCTCAGCAACTCTAAAGGGAGTGCTGTGCCCCCTAGCTGTCTCTTGGCCCTCATTTCAGACTCACTGGGGTTGCCTTGTTGGGGTCAGGACTTAGGGGTTGTGGTCACATCAATATTAGAGCTAAGGTACAATAAAGTATCATACAGGATATATATAGGAGGAAGAAATGAATGGAAGCGGACCCGGGCTGGAGGCCGAAGGGTCCGGAAGCAAACAAGAATAAGGAGCGGGGTTGGCCGCATAGCGGCCGGCAATGACCGAGGGTCAAAACAAACAATAACAGATAAATAAAGGAAAGAGCGTAGGGCCGCGATAGCAGCGATGGTATCGTAGTGGCGCTGGACTCGGAGTTGGGCTGGAGTCGGGCGCGGGAATGGTAGCGGCCCTGTAGGGGCCAAGTGGGTGGGGTAGAGGAGTCGCGCTGGGCATGGTGCTGGAGGCGGACTCGGGGTAGGAAGGTTGGTGTGGCAGTGGGGGAGTCGGCCAGGTGCAGGGGAGCCTAGGGGCAAGCAAGGGAGTGAGCAGGGAGTCCTCAGGGAGGATAGGGCTGAGGTCGGGGCTCGCGCTCACGCTCGCATAGCGGGAATGGGCTCGGGCGGCATCGGGACGGGCGGCTAACGGGCCGGAATGCACGGCCGTGACATGATACAAAGGAAGGTGGTCTGTGTAGATAGAAGGAAATAAACAGGAAGAGGAAGATGAGAAGAATGAAATAAAGAAAGGGGAAGGAAGAGGGAAAAGAAAGGGGAAGAGAGGGAGGAAGGAGGAGGGAGAGGGATGGACAGCAGGGAGCGGGTGTGGTGTGGCCGGGTGGGTCCGGGTGGACCCGGGTCAGGCAGGTGTGCCCTGACAGAGGGCGACCGGGTCTGGCTCAGCGCCCAAAACTATACAACTGACTGCCCGACCAAGAAGCTAGACCATAAGTGGCTAGGCCCCTTCAAAGTCGTCAAAGTCGTCTCCCTGGCTGCTGTCAAACTCCAGCTCACTGCACGGCAAAAGGGAATACACCCAGTCGTATCCGTGATGAATGTAAGACCCTACCGCCTGGACGAGATTGCAGAACGACCCCCTGACCCCTGCCCAGGCCCAGAACTCGTAGATGGAGAGGAGGAATATAAAGTAGAGAAAATACTGGACTCTAAGTGGTTACACCAGAAGCTCTGGTATTTAGTAAAGTTTGTGGGTTGGCCGAACTCAGAGAATGAATGGCTCCCCCGAGACCAACTAATCCATGCCCCTGACCGGATCGAGGAGTTCCACCAAACACACCCCCATGCCCCAGGAAGGGAGAGAACGAACCCCCTGGCTGCTTCGAGGTGAAGCGGCTTAAGGAGGGGGTGATGTCAGGGCACACCTGCCCGACCCGGCTCCACCCGCCCTCACCCAGTATCCCGCTCACCTCTACTCCCCACCCTTCATCACAGTTCCTCAACTCTCGTTCTTCTTTCTGTCCTTTTGTTCTTCTGTTCCTTTGTTCTTTCTTCTATCTTTATCTACATGGATGACCTTTCCCCATACCTATGTATTATTGACCCACCCGCGACGTGCACATGACACACCCAGCCCCGGATGACCCAGATGGCCTCGCAGTGCAACCCAGCATGTGCATGAGCAGCACACACCCTTGGGATCCCCCACAGGGACACCCGGATGACTGCGGCTGTATGCGGGGTGACGTGGCAAACCTCATGTGACCCAAGCCACATGTACATAAAGGTACTGTCAGAGACCAGATCGAGATGAAGGAATGTCTCCATGGCGGAGGGCTTCGGCCTCAGCAACTTATGCCAGGAGCACTGTGCCAAGTTGTCACGACCATGCATTCCGGCCTGTTAGCCACCCATCCCGATGCCGCCCGAGCCTATTTCCGCTGTGCAAGTGCGAGTGCGAGCCCTGACCTCAGCCCTATCCTCCCTGAGGGCTCCCTGCTCACTCCCCCACTTGCCCCTAGGCTCCCCTACACTTGGCTGACTCCCCCACAGCCACACCGACCTCCCTGCCCCGAGTCCGCCTCTGGTACCGACCTAGCGTGACTCCGTGACATCGCCTACTCCGCTATGATACCATCGCCGCTATTGCGGCCCTACACCCCTTCGTTTATTTATCTGTTATTGTTTGTTTTGACCCTCGGTCATTGCCGGCCGCAGTGCGGCCAACCCCGCTCTTTGTTCCTATTTGCTTCCAGACCCTTCGGCCTTCGGCCCGGGTCCGCTTCTATTCATTCCACCTTCATATATATATCCTGTATACTACATTATAGTACCTTAGCTCTAATATCGATGTGACCACGACCCCTAAGTCCTGACCCCAACAAGGCAACCCCAGTGAGTCCGAAATGAGGGCCAAGAGACAGCTAGGGGGCACAGCACTCCCTTTAGAGTTGCTGAGGCCAAATGCCCTACCCCCGGGCCTTGTTCGCGGCATCACGGCCATCGCGGCCTATAGCGGCCCGCATAGGCGACCTTCGGTGCCGACCCCGGACCAGTGTCTAACACAAGTAACACATCCATGCCCTAACTTACTAACTGGCAACCAGAACTAACAGGGGGTAAACTCTAGTCGATTTTATTACTGAGGTGTAACCTATGTACAAGTTGAGTATATATAGTTACAATGAGGGCAGGCCCATAAATGGCAGGGCCGAGTGGAGCGGAGCTAACGGAGTTAAACATTAGCCGATTGAATATTACCGACGAGTCGGGTTACGGGGTTAGCAGGATGGTAGGCGATAACCCAGAAATGGAAAGGAGGGATAGGCCTGAAAGGTGGACTTGCAGGGCAAGCGAGTGTATTGCCCAGCAGAGGCAGGAGTGTGCTAGCGGACGTCGCAGCTGTCCGGAAGCCTTCGGGGCTCCGTACTTAGGGAGGCGTAGGTAATAAATTGAAAGGAGGGGGTGGTGACCATCGAGGGATACCGAGGTGATTGCGGGATACAGGAGCTCCGAGGTTAGTGAGGAAGGAGCGGAGGTAGTCCGGAGACTTCGGAGGTAGTGGAAGTCGATGGCCGAGTATGGATATGACAGGTACCTGGGGTGGGAACCGAAGAAGTAACCTTCTTCTCACAGTTCCCACTTCAGTCTGAGTGGCCAGGGACCATCGTCCCGGACCAGGCCCGTCAGTACGCACACCTGCTCCACACCCCGCAACGGCCTCAGTGCCGGGCATTACCCCCAGGCCCCCTCGACCCCGGACATGTCCCTGACAAGGCCCCCCCCTCACTACTTAACGGTGGAGGCATTAGCGAGGGTCAATTGTTTGTCATGCAATTCATTGGGTTTATACCAAGGCATCTCTGGGAGTGCCTGTTACTCAGTTCTTAGGAGCAGCAGATGAGTGGGATGCGATAGATGTCCTGGAAGAGGTTTTGGAGGGCTGAAGACTGTTTTTATTATAACTGGGGGGACTATTTACTAGAAGGGTACGCGTGTACATATAGCAGAAACAATTGGATCCAAAGGTAAACAAAGGTTACCAAGGAGAAGGGGAAGTAAATAGAAAGAATCCACAAGACAAATAAGGATTAGGCGAAAAGCCTGAATTATGCCTGAGGTTTTGTGGAGTGGGAGAATTAAAAGCCAACTGAATGGCAAGGTCTGGAAGCGTCTATGAACAAGCAGGGAACTACAGAGAAGAGGCATCTGGAAAGGTCCGGAGCCCGGAAGTTGTAGTCCAGAAGATTGGGGTTGTAGAAAATATCAAATGGTAAAACAATAAGGATTATCGAGACCGGAGGTAAGATAGGAATGAGGAGGTACCGGAGGTGTGGAGACTGGAGGTAGGAAGGAGGGTGGATAGGCAAGTTGGGATTCATCAACAACGAGCAAGCCCATCTCCTTCGAACAAGGGGTCCGAGGAGGTTGAGGTATGGTGGTCAAGGTCTGGAGGTGATGCAGATGTAGGTGGGTGGCAGAGCAGGAGAGAGTCAAAGGAGGAGGTAGTCCTAGGGCCGTTGGCATCGACTGGAGGCAACAGAGAGAGATTGGGAGGGCTGGTGGAGGTCATAGGAGTCATATAGTGATAGAGCAGAGGGAGGCAGAAGATCCGGGATATGACACAAGGGGAGCGCTGTGCCATTGCTGTTTGTCCATTTGGTCCTTAATTTCAGACATAGCTAGAAGGAAGTCTCTAGGGGGCATTTCTGGTGTCACGACCCGGCATTCCCTGGGGCCAGACGACCTCCTCCCTGACCTTCTCCCACGCCCGAACACTCCCCGCACACTCCGCTCACCGCCCATCGCCGCCTAACCACTCCCCACCACCTCTCCACAACACCTTTCCTCTTTGTCGTTGAACGACCTAGCGGCGCAGAGCGCCGCGACCCGTTGTTCCATGTTTCGCCGCACCTTGTTATCTCGCAGCGAAGGTCACGCTTGACCTTCGTTGTCTTGAGCACGTGCTCTTTGTTTGTTTTCCACCTTCTTTTCTCCGCCCGCAATCTCCGCGAGATCTGGCGACTTATTCCTTATTCAGTTCCCTAGCACTTATATATGGCTTGTAACTAATGCCTGTACGGTAGTTCGAAATCAACTAGAATTACCCCCTAGAGCTTACCTCTGCCCCCGTGAGACCTCCGACCTTCTAAGTATCGGGACCGCGTCGAGAACGAGGCGCAATGCTCCTCCTAGAGTCATTGAAGCCGAAATCCCGGCTCACTCGCCTAAGTAGCCTCGGCCTCGAGATCGGTGGGGTTTATCCCTCGCTAAAGCTCGGTCGGGTGTAGGACGCCTATTCCACTAGCAGGCAACGCTCGGTCGCCTACAGCTACCCTCGGCGAAGATTCGCACGGTTCTGACATCTGGTCGATTTTAGACTGAGGGTCTAATTGAGTATGTACAAAGTGCCTACATATAATGGGGAGACAAAAGCACAAGGAAATCAAAGGGAGTCTGAATCAGAACAAAGGCATCTGAACGGGGACAAAGGGATTTATGGAAATGGAGTGGTACCGAGGGTCATGGGTTAGACTCTATGGTACATCCAAAAGGAGGTAAGGAGGGTGAAGCCCAGAGGATGAGGTGAAGTGGGGTTGATGACTAACTGGCTAAATGTAAGGAAGCAGTAGTCCAAATAGGGATGAGGGAGAAGTGTGGAATGTATACTACAAGTGGTGAAAGTGCCGAGAACGGTCCATGAAGTTCAGTGGTGACAGAGCTTATGGAGCTTATGGAGACGGAGTTGGAAGTCTGAGGAATGTTGGCGATGGGGTTTACATGAAATGAGGTCACCAATACAGTGGACTTAATAACCCAAACCCCCAACCCCCACCCACCTGAGGTGGAGTCAAAGTCCGAGGTTGGGACCGTGATGGAGTCTTGGAGTGAAGGTACGAGCAGTGTCCAAGTACGGGGTACAGGATGGTGGCAGAAGGTCATAACTTGGTGGAGGTTGGTGGAAGGGGGATGGGAGGTGAAGAGAGGAGTGAGGAGAGGGGTGATGTCAGGTCCGAAGGTGGATATCGGAGTGGATGGGGATAGAGTAGGAGTTTGGAGGTGGCGGGGTGGAGGGTCCGGAAGTCGAATCGGGACCGGGTATGTATGGATATGACAGCTAGAGTTGGAGGTGGTGGTTGTAGTGGTGGGGCCTGGGGCAGGGACTGTCCTGACTGCCAACAAGAGGATCTATGCCAAGGACAATGGTCACATGCCACACAGCCATATTATGTAGCCAGGGCAGAGGTGCAAATATAGTATGGTCTGGACTCCGGATCCTTGTTCATTTACTTTGTAAGTCCTTCACAAAACAAACTTAGTCATTGTTCACCAATCGGCAGAATGATGTAATCCAATAACTCGCTCCCTTTATTCCTGGCAGGCCAAGTTGCTGGACAGTAGTGAAGCAGTTTTTGCATATTTATCAAGTTATCTAAATCACTTTGGCCTATCACTTTTACCTCACAATAGTTGCATGTTGTAGTATGCAGTAGGGCTTTCATCCTAATGGAAGCTGATCTAAATTTAATGTATTTTTGTCATATCCATCTACGGCCATTGTCCTCCACTATCTCCAATCCTTCCAGACTACCCCCGCTCCTTTGTCACTAACCTTGGAGCCTCTGTATTCTGCAATCACCTCCAACTCCCTTGATGGTCACCACCCCCTCAATTCAATATATTACCTATGCCTCCCTAAGTACAGAACCCTGAAGGCCTCTGGACAGCTCCAACGTCCGCTAGCGCACTCCCGCCCCTGCTGGGCAATTCACTTGCTTGCCCTGCGAGCCTACCTTTGGGCCTATCCCTCCTTTCCATTTCTGGGTTATAGCCCGCCATTCCGCTAACCCCATACCAACCCAACTCATTGGTAATATTCAGTTGGCTAACGTTTAACTCCGTTAGCTCCGCTCTGCTTGGCCCCATGTCAGGGACGGTGCAGGAGAGGTAGGGGTGGCAGCGTAACACCCGGCACTGTCGGCTCAGGTGGTAGCGGGGTAGCAGGGTGGTATAGCGGATAGCCCTCCCTCGGGCTCACATCCCTCCGTGGCTTCTTAGGCTGAAGCAGAAAGTGTATTGTTATTAGGATGAAGGGCTAAACTAAGTTAGGGTACTTGCCTGAAGCAGAAAGTGAGAAGAAGGTTACTTCTTCAGTTCTGCTTCGGCTCGGTTTATATACAAGTGGGGATCGGTCATGTGAGGGTGCCACGTCACTCCCAGATGGAGCCAGGATATTGTGGGTGGCTCCGCAGGTGATCCCAAGTGTCAGAGAAGAGAAATACATGTAGAGGTGTGCAGCGCGTCCGGCGGCATGGTACCCCTGTGGGGTACCTGCCATCGGACGCATCCGGGCTACAGGTATGAAGAAGAAGGTTGTCTGTATGGAGAACGAAGGGAAGAAAGAAAGATGGAAGGAAAGGGAGATGGAAAGCAAGGAAGACAGACAGGAGAGGGAGAAGGAGGCGGCATGCCCTGACATCACCCCCCCTTAAGCCACTTCGCCTCAAAGTGGCCAGAGGGTTTTCTCGCTCTCTGCCTGAGGTGCCTGGGTGGGCTCTGTGGAACTCCTCGATCCGGTCACAGGCATTGGCCAGGTTGTCATGGGGGAGCCATTCATTCTCGGAATTTGGCCAGCCTGTAAACTTCACCAGGTACCAGGGCTTCCTGCAGCACCAGCAGGAATCAAGGATCTTCTCGACTTCGTACTCTTCTCCTCCATCTACAATTTCAGGGCCTGGGTGGGGGTTGGTGGGTCGTTCGGGATCTCATCTGGGCAATAGGGTCAAACATTTGTTACTGATACCACTGGGTGGACTCCCTTTTGTTGTGCTGTGAGCTGGAGTTTGATGGCGGTGGGGGATACAACTTTAAGGATTTTGAAGGGGCCTGTCCATTTGTGGTCTAGTTTCTTGGTTGGGCAGTCCGTGGTATAGTTCTGGGTGCTGAACCAGACTTGATCGCCCTCCTTATACTCGGGCGCTACTTCTCGATTTCAGTCGTAGTAGCGGGCCATCTCCTCCACTGCATGCTCTAGTGCCGCCTTCGCCTCTTCCTGCATTTTCATCATTCTCAAGGTGAACGCGTCTGTGGCCTCAACCTCTGATGCACGTGTGGGTTCCGTCCCCATCCTGGGGTGCTGCCTGGTGTCAAGCTCGAAGGGGGTGCAGCAGGTCGATGGTCGTGGTGGAGTTGTGGGTCCTTTGGGACATACACCTTCCCCTGGTAGAGGATCAGTTCGCCGTCTTTACCCCATTCGTCCATCCTGAGCGTTCCATCCCCTAGTTCCCTTAGCGCTTTCACCACCTTCTTGTTGCGGTCTTTTGCTGCCCAAATTCTTTCCAGGATGGTTGCTTCTTCTCCCTCCACCATGATGGCTTCAGTCGCACGGGCCTTGAACCACTCTGGCTGAAGGAGGGTCAGGCTTTCATTGTCGTCCTTCCCCTTCGGGTGGTCGATGCGGTGTGAGAGGGCGTCCGGTTTCCCCATGAGCTTCCCTGGTCAGTGGATGAGGGTGAAGTAGTGTCAGGGACAGCTCCGAAAGCGGTGAGGTCCCGGCGTGCGGGACTCGGTGGGGCGAATAGTGGCTGTGCATAGCGGCGATCCCGTTGCAGGGTGAGCATCCCCAACCACTTAGTCTGAAGTGGAAATGTGAGTTATTATTAAAAGGGAAGGCTATACTACTTGCCTGAAGTGGAAATGTGAGAAGAAGGCTACTTCTTTGGTTCCCACTCCAGCTGTTATTATATACATGCGGGATCGATCACGTGGGGTGCGCCACATCACCCTCGCACACAGCCACGGCTCTCTGGGTGCCTCCACGGGAGATCCCGAGAGGGCCCGCTGTGGGTGCAGGGCGAGTGCGGCAGCGGTGGTGGCGATGTAGGGGTGGTAAGATACAGGAGGGGAAATGGGCATGCACGCCGGTGATACATTGAGCAGTGGGAAAGGTGGTCCATGTAAGAGAAAGAAAGAAAGAAAGGAAGGAAGAGAGGGAGAGGGAGAGGAGGGGGGAGCGGTGCGGAGTGGGGAAGCGGAGCAGGGATCGGGCAGGGTGTGTCGGGGGATGCCCTGACATCACCCCCTCCTTAAGCCGCTTCACCTCGAAGTGGCTGGGCGGTCTTCTCTTTCTCTCCCTGGGGCATGGGGGTGTGTCTGATGGAAGTCTTCCACTAGGTCGGAGGCATGGGTTAGGTGGTCGCATGCGAGCCACTGGTTCTCTGAGTTTGGCCATCCAGTATACTTTACCAAGTACCAGAGTTTCCGGCACCGCCATCTGGAGTCCAGAATTTTTTCGACCTCGTACTCTTCTTCCCCATCTATGAGGTCTGGGCCCAGGCGTGGGTCGGCAGGGCGTTCCGCGATTTCATCAGGGCGGTGCAGTCTGACGTTCGTCACAGACACAACTGGGTGGATCCCCTTCTGTCGTGCAGTGAGTCGGAGTTTGACGGTGGCGGGGGAGACGACTTTGGTGATCTCGAAGGGGCCAATCCACTTGTGGTCTAGCTTCTTGGTCGGACGGTCAGTCGTGTAGTTCTGGGTGCTAAGCCAGACTTGGTCGCCTTCTCGGTATGTAGGGGCTGCCTGGCGATTGCGGTCATAGTAGCGGGCCATCTCATCCGCCGCGTGCTCCAGTGCCACCTTCGCCTCCTCTTGCATTTTCATCATTCTCAAGGAGAACGCATCTGCGGCTTCCACCTTGGACATGCGTGTGGGCTCCGTCCCCATCCTGGGGTGTTGCCCAGTGTCGAGCTCGAAGGGGGGTTCGGTGGGTAGAGGAGTGGACGTGGTTGTTGTAGGCGAACTCTGCTAGTGGGAGCCAGTCCACCCAGTCGTCTTGGCGGTGGTTGACAAACACTCGAAGGTAGGCCTCTATCTCTTGGTTCACCCACTCGGTTTGTCCGTCTGTCTGTGGGTGGTAGGGTGTCAAGGGGGTGAGCTTGACTCCGAGGAGGTCTGCAAGTTCCTTCGAGAAGCGGGAGATGAAGGCGCTTCCTCTATTGCTGAGGATCTCTTCGGGTAGGCCATGGTGTTTCCAGATGTGTTCGAGGAAGAGCCGCGTGATTCCTGCTGAATCCACCATCGTCATCGTGGGGACCGCATGGATGCGCTTGGATAGGCGGTCTACCACGACGAGAATGGCATTGTATCCCTTCGACTCGGGAAGCTCCCCTACCATGTTGACAGAGATCACTTGCCAGCGGCGTGCGGGGACTTTGTTCAGGATGAGCTTTCCAACCTTGCGGGAGGGGAAGGACTTGATGTGGTTGCAGGTGTCACACCTGCGCACATACCGTCCTACGTACTCCGCCATCTGGGGCCACCAGTAGTCACGGGAGACGAGTTCCAGGGTCTTCCATCGCCCTGGGTGCCCCGTCGCCCGTGCATTGTGGTGTAGCTGCACCAGGTCATGGCGGAGCTGCGGGTCCTTGGGGACATATATTCTTCCTCTGTATAGGACTAGCTCCCCTTGTTTCTCCCATTCATCTGACCTAACCATCCCCTCTCCGAGTTCTCGCATCACCTTCACCACGCTCTCATCCAGGTCCTTTGCCCCACGGATCCTCTCAAGGATAGTCATCTCTTCTCCTTCTACGGAGATTGTCATATCCATCCCCGGCCATCGACTTCCGGTCCCTCCGATCCCTCCGTTCTAACTCCACTCCTCCCTCACTAACCTCGGAGCCCCCGTATTCTGCAATCCTCTCGGTACCCCTCGATGGTCACCACCCCCTCATTTCAATTTATTACCTATGCCTCCCTAAGTACGGAGCCCCGAAGACTTCCAGACAGCTCCGACGTCCGCTAGCGCACTCCCGCCTCCACTGGGCAATACACTCGCCTGCCCTGCAGAGCCCACCTTCGGGCCTATCCCTCCTTTCCGTTTCTGGGTTATCGCCTGCCTTTCCGCTAACCCCGCGAACCGACTTGTCGGTAATATTCAGTTGGCTAATGTTTAAACCCCGTTAGCTCCGCTCCGTTCGGCTCCGCCAATTGCGGACCCGCCTCCGCTGTAACCATATATATATCCCACTTGTACATAGGTTACACCCCAGTAGTAAAATCAACTAGAGTTACCCCCCTAGGTTCTAATTGCCAGTCAGTAAGTTAGGGCACGGATGTGTCACTAGGCACAGCGCTCTTGGCAGAAGTCGCTGAGGCCGAAGCCCTCCGCTACGGAGACATCCCTTCGTCTCGAATCTGGTCTCTGACAGAGATCGCCTCTGTCACGTGAGTTTCGAACCAAGTTGGTTGGAGGAGTGTAAGCCCCTCGTTGTCGTCCTTACCTCTCGGGTGGTCAGCACAGCATGAGAGTGCATCCGGTTTCCCCATGAGCTTTCCTGGGCGGTGGATGAGGGTAAAGTGGAACTGAGAGAGGAAGAGCGACCACCGTGCTTGGCACCGGTTCAGGCACTGTGAGTGCGGAAGTACCCTAGATTGCGGTGGTCGGTGTAGACATCAACCTTCTCCTCTGCTCCTTGCAGAAAATGCCGCCATTCCTCGAGGGCGCGCACTATTGTGAGCATCTCCTTGTCATACACTTCATAGTTGCATTCCACGTCTGTGAAGCTTTTTGACATGAAAGCTACCAGGTGGAACTCTCCATCTGCCTGGGGCTGAGAGAGGACGGTGTAGGCAGGATAATCGCCCACACGCAGAGCCGGCTCGGATACCCGCTTCCAACATTCAGAAAACCCCTTCCATTCATGCAACAACTCGATACGGATTTGACATCTAAAAATAGTCCTAATTCGTACAATTCTGACGATACCAAGAACGTCCCAATCGGTGGAGATTTGACGGAGTTCTGTGTTGGAGAAGTTAGGCACAGCAGGTCACGGGCATGTGCGGGCGTGGGAATCTCAGGCGGCAACCCAGAATTCCAGCCTCACTCGTTCCCACGGCGTCTAATAAATTGGTAAAAATGCTCATTGGCTGCGTGAGAGTTATCCCCGGCTACATTTCCAATTTAGGGTCTTAATTCCGTAAATCCATTGAGATATCGCTTATTTTCTCTTATTTTCATATTTTGCCATCATTTCAGATATTGATTGATATTCTTTGATTGTTACTGTTACCCTTTTTTATTACTTTGCCTAATAAGGTATGCAGGTGCCATATGGTACCAATATTTCTCATCAATTATTCTAAAAATAATTGTTCCTTATATCCTGTACATACCGGATTTTGGAAAAGAAGTTCTCCCTCCCCCATTTTCTCTAAGGTGCTAGGACGCGCTAGAGTGGGTGTGAGTGAGTGGATTCCAACAGTAGGAATAAGGGCAACAATCTAGCCTGCAACGAGTGGGTAGTGGATTTGTTGAGCCCGGACCTTGCGGAAACCCGGAGAACTCACCACGGAGTTAAGGATCGAGATAAGCAGAGTATAGTCAAGAAAGTAGGAGTTTAGGGAGTTTGGCCCCCACGAGCTTAGTCGGCATAGAGAGCCGCGAGCCCTCTTTCAACAGCGCCGGTTGCGAAGTTGGAAGCATCGCACTCAAGCTTGAAGTGGCCTGTGTCAGTGGGGAAGGCGAGGACGGGGGCAGAGGTGACAGCGTCTTTGAGGGCGCGGAACGCGCAGTCCTCATCTGCTCCCCAGGCCCAAGTCTTCGTCTTGCGGGTTAATGCATGGAGGGGGCGGGCTATCTCCGAGAAATCCTTGATGAACCGGCAGTAGAAGTTGACGAACCCAGGAAGGACTGCACCTCCTTGACCTTAGTTGGGGTCGGCCAGTCGAGGACTCCGCAGATCTTCACGGGATCCATTGCGACACTGCCCTCGGCGATGATGAGGCCGAGGTATTCGATTCGGGTCCGCTCGAACTTGCACTTCTCCAGCTTCAAGAAGAGCTTCCTTCTTCGCAGCGTTTCCAAAACCTCGCGGATGACCTTCCGGTGTTCTTCCAGGGTAGCAGTGAAGATCAGGATGTCATCCATGTAACAGATGACAACCTCCCGGTCGATGAAGTCTCGGAGTATGTCGTTCATCATGGTCTGGAACGTTGCTGGGGAGTTGCATAGGCCAAAGAACATGACGGTAGGCTTGAACAGCCCTCGGTTGGTCGAGAATGCCGCTTTCCATTCATCGCCATCCTTGATGCAGACGTTATTGAACCCCCAGCGGAGGTCTAGCGCTGACAAGTACTTGGCGTTACGGAGGTGCGCAAGGACGTCTGAGATGAGGGGGAGGGGATATGAGTTCTTCACCATGATCTCATTGAGCTTGCGATAGTCCTGGACCAGGTGTAACGACCCATCCTTCTTCTTGACAAAGAAGACTGGTGCCCCCATCGGGGACTTGGATGGCCGTATGCATCCGTTCCACAGGTTTTCGCAGAGGAACTCGTCTAGTTCCTTCTGTTCCGGCCTTGACAGGGGGAAGGTCCTCCCTCTTGGGAGTTTGGCCTCTGGTGCCAGGTCTATTGCGTGGTCCCAGGGCTTCCGCAGGGGTAGCTGGTCAAAGGCCTCCTTTGAGAATACATCTCGGAAGTCCTGGTACTGCTCTGTGTCAGGGACGCATCCGGGGTCGAGAGGGCCCGGGGGTAATGTCCGGCACTGAGGCCGTTGCGGGGTGTGGAGCGGGCGTGTGTACTGGCGGGCCCGATCCGGGACAGTGGTCCCTGGCCACTCAGACTGAAGTGGAGAATGTGTTATTATTATTAAAGGGGAAAACTATACTACTTACCTGAAGTGGAGAATGTGAGAAGAAGGTTACTTCTTCGGTTCCCACTTCAGGTACATTTATGTACATGCGGCTTGAGTCACATGACGGGTGCCATGTCATCCTCGGAGGCAGCTGCAGGCATCTGGGTGTCCCTGTGGGGGATCCCGAGAGCGTCCGCTGCATGCGTGTGTGCTGGGCACAGCGGGAAGCTGTCCAGGGTGTGTGGGCCAGACGGGTCAATAGTACATCGATACAAAGGAAGGTGGTCCGTGTAGATAGAAAGAAATAAACAGGAAGAGGAAGATGAGAAGAATGAAATAAAGAAAGGGGAAAGAAGAGGGAAAAGAAAGGGGAGGAGAGGGAGGAAGGAGGGGGAGGGGGATAGACAGTGGGGAGCAGGTGTGGTGTGGCCGGGTGGGTCCGGGTGGACCTGGGTCAGGCAGGTGTGCCCTGACACTCTGGCACCAGTGCCTCAAACTGTGCGGGTTCTGCCTCCGGCTCATGGGCCTCCTGGGCCATCCACTGTGATGGGGTCGTGGTCGCCCTTAGCTCATGTCCCCACCCCGGGGGAATGATAGCAGCGTAGATCCTGTCCCCAGGCTCTATCGTGGGGTCTGAGTCAGCTCACGCTCGTATCGACTGACAGGATGTTGGGCAGCGGGACATGGTGACTTTCTGTCGTGTCCAGTCCACTTCCGGGTTGTGGTGTAGCAGCCACGAGTGTCCTATAATTGTCATATCCGTGCATACCCGACCCCGACCCGACTTCCGGACCTCCACCCTCTTCACCTCCGGAG
This sequence comes from Cantharellus anzutake, assembly GCF_015039405.1. Lineage (NCBI taxonomy): Eukaryota > Fungi > Basidiomycota > Agaricomycetes > Cantharellales > Hydnaceae > Cantharellus > Cantharellus anzutake. Next base: position 636,344 of record NW_024066986.1, on the reverse strand, counting down.
TCATAACCTACCACTGCCTTTCCGATACTCACCTTCGGTCTTGGCAACACACCCCTCCTCTTACCTCTCCGACCCCTTCTCCGTCTGTTCCGATACTCATCTCGGACCGAACATCGCCCTACTCGCCACCCTTCCTACAACTCCGCTCCCCCCTCACCACACCTCCACCCTCCCATCATCCCCTACGCTTTCTCCGTCCGTTCCGATATCCACCTTCGGACCTGACTACTCTTCCTTACCTGTCCCTCTCTCCTTCTTCCGTCACTCCTCCGCCACCCTTCCGCCAAGTTACGACCGTCCACCGCTGCTCCGTACTTCACACTCGGACACCGTTCGTACCTTACTCCGAGCCTCCGTCATAGTCCATACCTCGGACTTTGACTCCACCTCGGTCTTAGTCCATCGCATTGGTGACCTCATACTACGTGAACACCATTGCCAATATTCCTCGGACATCCAACCCCGCCTCCGTAACCTCCGTAAGCTCCGCAACCCCCGAGCTTCGCGGACCGCCTCCGGCACTCTCGCCGTTTGTATGTATTTCTCGCAATTCCCCCTCATCCCTATTTGGACTACTGCTTCTTTCTATTCTAGCCAGTTAGTCATCACCCCCACTTCCCCTCATCCTCCTGCCCCTCTGGGCCTCGCCCACTCTACCTCCTTTCGGATGTATCACAGGTCTTGCCCTATGACCTTCGGTACCGCTCCGCTCCCTCTAACCCTTTGTTCCCGTTCGGACGTCTTCGTTCCGATTCGGTCACCCTTTGTTCTCCTTGTGCTTTTGCCCCTTCCTTATATATATATCGGCGCTTGTACATACTCGTCTGGTTTCAGTCCGAAATCGACCTGAAATGCCCCCAAGAGACTTCCTGCTCACCTACTGTGAAATTAAGGACCAAATGGACAAACAGCAATGGCACAGCGCTCCGCTTGAGTCGCTGAGGCCAAGGTCCCTCCACGCTAAGTCTCCGATTCCAATCCGGAGTCGTCCGTTTCCGCCCATCTCTAACAATAATGAGGGACTGCCTCCCAAGGTTTGCGACGGTGAAGCGGGCCCGCTCTGTGTGTCACCCGAATGTCAAGAGGGCCTCTAGCTCCTCAGTTATGGCTCCGTTCTCATTCGGGGTTCCATCGACGTTGCGGACAGGGATGGGCTGGGGAAGTGGGGTCATCTCGAGTCCGTGTTTTCTGACAAACTCAGGGCTTACGAAGTTCCCTGTAGCTCCGGAGTCTAGGAGCACTGACACGGAGACGCTGGCAAGGGACGTTAAGGTGGTCAGCTTCACAGCAAGGTTGAGGGATCTGGGGGGCTGTTTGGACAACACATAGATGGCAGGTGGTGGAACCGCTACCTCTGATGCTGTTTCTGGGGCTTCTCTGCCCTTGCTGGTTGAGGACGCATTTTTCCTCTTCTTCTTGGCGATGACTCAGTGGAATTTAGATATCGGCGCTGGGTTAGGTGCCTCACGGTATCTACATGAGCTAGTACTATTGCCTGCAGGCGGCCGGGGTGCATCCCTCACCAGTCACCGTCCTGAAAATCCTCTTGGGCCTCTGCCTCCTGCCTTTCTCCCTCTGTCTCTGGTTCGTCCACCAGCTGTCTCCTCAGCCCCTCCATGAGTGCCCTGAGGTCTTCAGGGTGCATCCGTCTGGCTCGGCGGGTTTTCGGGTGCAGGCAATCCCACGTGATGTGCCCTGGTGCGTCGCAGTTGTAACACAGCCTGTTTCGCCTCTGGTCGATCCTCAAGCGGTCGAGATCCATGGGTTGTGGCCCTGCTCCTGCCGTGGGGCGGGGCGCGGGGGGGCTGGGGTGTGGCGGCAGCAGGTAGGGGGCGTGGCTGCGGGAGAGTGGTAGGGAGTGGGGGTCTTGGGGGCAAGAGTGGGGGCCTGACGGGGGCTAGGCGGGGTTGCGTCACCTGGAAACGCCGCCACTGGTTGTCGAGGAGGGTGGCCTCGTGTTTCCACTCAGCCCAGGTTGTTGGCATGGGGCAGAGGCGGTAAATGCTCTCGCAGAGCCAGGAGTTGATTGCCTGTTCGAAGCGATCCACTAGCCCCACATCCCCTAGCCGTGAGGCGGTCCGAGGATCTCAAACTCCTGGATGATCTTATCCACGGAGTCGCTGCCCTGCCGCAGAGTGGCCAGCTTCTGTCTGGCCGTGGCTTCGCGGTTCGGGTCCTGGAACATGGCATCGAGTTCCGTGTTGAACTCGTCCATGGTGAGCTGGGGGGAGCCTGTTGTCAGTAACGCGATGGTGCGCTGCATCGCCCATGCCCCCACGGTCCCTCCCTTCATATAGGACAGGACAAAGAGGATCTGGGAGAGGGCATTGGGGAATTCCGCTGCTCGGACATGGAAATATATGCCGCATTCGGCCTTGAAGTGGTCAAGGTCTTCGGCTGCTCCAGAGAAGGCGGTGGGGGGAGCGACTTTAGGCGGTTTGGGTCTAGGGGCCGGCGCCGGTGCAGGCGCAGCTGGGGGCTGGTTTTGAGCTTGGCTCTCTACGATGGCCTGGAGCTCCTGGAATCGGGACAGCAGTTCGTCATACTGCTCTTCAGTCACCATAGCAGGGGAGGCGGGGGAGATGAGGTTGAAGCCTTCTTCTGCTGTCAGGGACAGCTCTGAAAGCGGCAAGGTCCCAGCGTGCGGGACTCAGTGGGGCGAATAGCGGCTGTGCATAGCGGCGATCCCGTCGCAGCGTGAGCATCCCCGACCACTTAGTCTGAAGTGGAAATGTGAGAAGAAGGCTACTTCTTCAGTTCCCACTCCAGCTGTTATTATATACATGCGGGATCGATCACGTGGGGTGTGCCACGTCACCCTCACACACAGCCACAGCTCTCCGGGTGCCTCCGCAGGAGATCCCGAGAGGGCCCGCTGTGGGTGCAGGGCGAGTGCAGCGGCGGTGGCGGCGATGTAGGGGTGGTAAGATACAGGAGGGGAAATGGGCATGCGCGCCGGTGATACATTGAGCAGTGGGAAAGGTGGTCCATGTAAAAGAAAGAAAGAAAGAAAGAAAGGAAGAGAGGGAGAGGGAGAGGAGGGGGGAGCGGTGCGGAGCGGGGAAGCGGAGCGGGGATCGGGCAGGGCGTGTTGGGGGATGCCCTGACAAGTAGAAGCGGGACAGGAACAGCAACCACTGTGCCTGGCAGTGATTCAGCCGCTGCGTGGTGCGGAAATAGCCTAAGTTGCAGTGGTCCATGTAGATATCCACCTTTTCCTCCACCCCTTCTACAAAATGGTGCCACTCTTCTAGCGCTCGTACTATCACAAGCATCTCCTTGTCGTGGATTTCATAGTTGTGCTCTACCTCAGTGAAACTCTTGGACATGCAATGGGGTGGTATTTGCTGTCGGTTTGGAGCTGGGACAAGACTGTGCTGGTGGCAAAGTTGGAGGCATCGCACTCAAGTTTGTAGCGGTGAAGGAGAGAACGAAGGAAGGTCAGTTGGGAGGTTCAAACGAGACCACCACCAAGCTGTTCCCTGGTTCTTTAGTTAGGATGGGGAAGTGTACTAGTGTTATTTATTGTAAATAAAGTACCAATCCGAGTGTTTTGGCTAATTCTATTTTTATGGGTTAGTTTTAAAGTTCCTGGGAATTGACTTACAGATAAACCGAGCCCTGCAGAGCTGTTTCTTTATTGAAATTTATTAATTTGTCTAGGTGTAATTCTGTGTAGCGTTGTTTAATTTGGATTTAAACTTGAATTTAATCTTCTACTTGGTGAAGTTTCAAAGATTCTATTCAGTTAATGAATTTGGATGGTGTCTGGAGTGTCCCTTGAGTTCGTTTTATTTTTGTCTTTATTTTATCGCTTGTTTTAACAGTAGCAAAATAACTGTTTTGTGTTTACACTTTGAAATCTGGAGTGTTAACCAGCTCTCCTGTTGAAATATCTACTTAATATTTCTCTCCTTAATTGCTGCCTTTTACTACAGTGGCAATCTTAACTGTATATCACTTTTTCGCACTGGAGTGACAACCAGAAATGCTTGAGAAAAATAATACTCTATTTTCTTACTTCTCTAAGGGGGGCGAAAAGTCGCAGAAAGGGTCTCCCTTTTATACTCCTTGGGTCGCCTTCCTTTTTCACGCTCTACCTTCTATTTACAGGATTTATTTACAGTGTATTTTTCTCAAACTGAATAAAAAGTGAAATTTTCACGCTATAGTTCCACTGCGCTTTGCTGCGCTGAACTGCGGCTCTACTGTGGTCAGACTGCGCCTGGAATCCTTATTGTCCTTCCTCACCTAAGCTATTTTAATGGTTAATTAGAATTTGTCTGCGCCGCATTTGCCGCAGTTCCCTATTTCAAATTCCCCATATTTCCCATTAAGTTCGCTATGACTCGGTCATACTGAATTCAAACCTCGCATTACTATGCGTACGGCTGTGCTGAGACCTTCAGCTGATTTATTCCATTTTTATTTAGTGACATTTAGTTAAAATGAGACTGAAATGGTAAATGAGTGAATTATTCAGGTTTGAAACTGAAAGAAAAAGTTGCTAGTAATCAAGAATTACTCAAACGAATGTGTTATAGCTCTCTACTTCATTAGAACATCGTTCCCTAAAATTCCCGTCATGGTCTGTCGTAGTTTAGTAGTTTTTGTGAATTTCGTTCATATTCCCTGATTCCCCTTTGTATTATCACATCCTAATCCTCCATATGTATTGTTCGTTGTTATAGTAGGTCGTCCTCGAAGATATCATATTTTTATGTATTTTATTTAGGGCTCTAGACCTCTTGAAGCTGTCTTCCCGCGTGTTTTCAGGTTTCTAACTTCATGTCCTTGTATCTCATTCATTTCTGGATGTTTTCTCACGTTCTTGGTATCATAAATTTTCATTTATTCCCACCTTTCCAATGGTACTAAGGTTGTGTCCTATTTCCCTGTATTCGTTGAGTTAGCAAAGTTTCGCACGCACATTCGGTAATCACGTGCGTCGTTCCCATAGTTGTTCGTATGCGGGAGCCGTTTTCGTTTAGTTGTTCGGGATTTATGATATGCGCGGGTGTTTATTTCTTTCATATGGGCTTCTGTGATTTATTTCAGATTTTTCCCTCATGATCTAAGGTTGTTTTGCACTTTTCGTGCTTTGTTTTGACCGGGCTCTTCCTTATTTGGACGGAAATTGGTCTTCGCGATCTGCCGAAGTGCGGATCTCGGTTCTGACGGCCGGTTCCCTGCGCATCGCCACCCTCACGTGTCATTACACATGATGCGGATTCCTATATTCCCGTCATGGGTATAACTTCACAACGGCTGGACCGTTTGGGCTGAGAATTTGCATAGCTATAGTTTCCTATTTTTCATAATTTCCGTGTAAATTTCGTTGTATGTTTTAATTATGGATCCTACGCAATCATCGTCTTGTCCCTGAGCTCGGACTTTTGATGTCGCTATTCCCGTTATTGGATTTCTCATTAACGCATGATCCTTTTATTATGGAAATTTGGGAGGATTAAGAGTAGATCCCTTCCTTTCTAATGGGCTATCAAGCTTGTCTCGGTCGTTACTAGTTAATCTTCGCGCTTGCTTTTTAGACATTGTCCTCGTTTTGCAGGAGTTTTAGTCATATCTCCGTCGTTTATGGGCAGTTTCCCCTGTAATTACTCTCATTGGTTCCGTTTGGGGGACATCTACATTTCCTATTATAAACACGACTTTGACTTTTGCATTAGTTCCTGAGGAATCTCTGTTCCGTGGTACTTCCATCCTTGCTACGTGTGCGGACGTGGGAAAGTAGTTTCCGTGGAGGTTCTCTGATTATTTTTATAGTCAAATCTTGGTCAATTGTCCTAATTCTTGGTTTAATATTTGCTATAAATTCCCCCGAGAAGTCCGTCTCGTTGATGGTAAGCTTGAAGTATTTTTGTTATTTTTCTTTCTTTCGATTTATCGTGTATAGTCATAATAATTCGTAAAAATTCGTAAAATTCGTTAAAATTCAGGTCCTTCTATGTTCTCATATCTACTTGTCGTATGAGGTTTTTGTGATTTATCTGGCATATTTCCATAATGGGTTTCCATAGTGTGGCCGTTATTTCTCCTACAGCAGCTGGAGTCATGTCAGGGGACAACTCCCGGGTCCCCATGACCCTCCCCTATGGCCCACAGCCTCAGGTCTGGCCAGCCCTATCCAGGGCACAATCCCACTGTGGGTCAGAGATGATATATAAAAGAGAGGCAAGTATATACAACTTGCCTACTGTGGGTCAGAGATGAGAAGGAAGTTAACTTCTCATCTTCCCACAGTGGCCACAATACATCGAAAACTTCCGGAGATATCCGGAAGTCACATGAGACCTGAGACCCGAGGTCCGGGCCATCCAGCCGCACTGAGCGTCCGGCACAGGGCGCGCACGGGGAGTGCAACAGCCGGGTGCAGTCGCGGGTGCGGGTGCAAGTGTGGGTGTGGATGCGGGTATGGGCTAGGTCAGGGTGTATGCCCTGACAAGTCAGTGGGGAATGCGAGGATGGGGGTGGAGGTGATGGCTTCCTTGAGGGTGCAGAAGGCATGTTCTTTGCTCTCTCCCCACACCCAGGCCTTTGCTTTGTGGGTCAGCATGTGGAGTGGGCACACCATCTTGGAGAAGTCCTTGATGAAGCGGCGATAGAAGTTCACGAAACCTAAGAAGGATTGTACTTCCTTCACCCTTGTTGGGGTCGGCCAGTCGAGGACTGTCAGGGCACACCCACCTGACCCGGGTCCACCCAGACCCACCCGGCCACACCACACCCGCTCCCCGCTGTCCATCCCTCTCCCTCCTCCTTCCTCCCTCTCTTCCCCTTTCTTTTCCCTCTTCCTTCCCCTTTCTTTATTTCATTCTTCTCATCTTCCTCTTCCTGTTTATTTCCTTCTATCTACACGGACCACCTTCCTTTGTATCAATGTACTATTGACCCGTCCAGCCCACACACCCCGGATGGCTTCCCACTGTGCCCAGCATGCATGCATGCAGCAGACGCTCTTGGGATCCCCCACGGGGACACCCAGATGCCTGCAGCTGTCTCCGAGGATGATGTGGCACTCGTCATGTGACTCAAGCCGCATGTACATAAATGTACCTGAAGTAGGAACCGAAGAAGTAACCTTCTTCTCACATTCTCCACTTCAGTCTGAGTGGCCAGGGACCATTGTCCCAGATCGGGCCCGCCAGTACACACACCCGCTCCACACCCCGCGATGGCCTCAGTGCTGGACATTACCCCCAGGCCCCCTCGACCCCGGACGCGTCCCTGACAAGGACTCCCTGAACCTTCACTGGGTCCATGGCGATGCTTCCTTCAGAGATGACAAGTCCGAGGTATTCGATGCGGTGCCACTCAAACTTGCATTTCTCTGGCTTGAGGAAGAGCTTCCTTCACTGCAGCATTTCCAGCACTTCCCACACCACCTTCCGGTGTTCCTCCAGGGTGGACGTGAAGATCAGAATGTCGTCCATGTAGCAGATAATGACCTCCCAGTCAATGAAGTCCTGGAGGATGTCATTCATCATAGTCTGGAAGGTTGTTGGGGAGTTACACAGCCCGAAGAACATTACCGTGGGTTTGAACAGGCCCCAGTTGGTCGCGAACGCTGCCTTCCACTCATCTCCATCCTTGATCCACATGTTGTTGAACCCCCAACACAGATCTAGCACCGAGAAATACTTCGCGTTTCGAAGGTGCATGAGGATGTCGGAGATGAGTGGGAGGGGGTACGAGTTCTTGACTGTTATCTCATTGAGTTTTTGATAGTCTTGGACCAGGTGCAGGGACCCATCTTTCTTTTTGATGAAGAATACCGGGGTGCCCATCAGCGACTTCAACGGGTGTATGTGTCCGTTCCACAGGTTCTCACATAGGAACTCATCCAGTTCCTTTTGCTCTGGCCAGGACAGAGGGAAAGTCTTCCCTCTGGGGAGCTTAGCGTCGGGGGTCAGGTCAATGGCGTGGTCCCAGGGCTTTCGGGGGGGCAGCACATCGAAGGCCTCTTTCGAGAATACATCCTGGAAGTCCCTGTAGTGCTCTGGTACCAGCTCCTCCAACGTTGATGGCTTCACCCCCATGTCCTGGGCTTCCTCTGCTAGGCGCTGGGACAGCATGGTCGTTGCCCTTAAGTCATGTCCCCACTCTGGCGGGATTATGGCAGTGTAAATCCTGTCCCCTGGCTCCACTTCAAGGGTTCCTTCGGCAGTTGCCTGCTGCAACTGGCGGGAGGAGGGGCACCGGGACATGACAACTTTCTGCTGTACCCAGTCGACTTCCGGGTTATGGTGTAACAACCATGAGTGCCCGATGATGAGGGACTGCTGCCCCAGGTTTGCCATGGTGAAGCGGGCCCGCTCTGTGTGTTGGCCAAACGTTGCAAGAGGGCTCGCGGCTCTCGATGCCGACTAAGCTCGTGGGGCCAAACTCTCCAAAATCCTACTTTCTTGACTAAACTCGCTATGCTCTCGATCCTTAACTCCGCAGTGAGTTCTCCGGGATTTCCGCAAGGTCCGGGCTCAACAAATCCACTACCCACTCGTTGCAGGCTAGATTGTTGCCCTTATTCCTACTGTTGGAATTCCACACACTCACACCCACTCTAGCGCGTCCTAGCACCTTAGAGAATTTTGGGGGAGGGGAGAACTTCTTTTCCAAAATCCGGTATGTACAGGATTATAAGAAATAATTATTTTTAGAATAATTGATGGGAAATATTGGTACCATATGGCACCTGCATACCTTATTAGGCGAAATAATAAAAAAGGGTAACAGTAACAATAAAAGAATATCAATCAATATCTGAAATGATGGCAAAATATGAAAATATAAGGAAATAAGCGATTTCTCAGCGGATTTATGGAATTAAGAGCCTAAATTGGAAATGTAGCCGGAGATAACTCTCACGCAGCCAATGAGCATTTTTACCAATTTATTAGACGCCGTGGGAACGAGTGAGGCTGGAATTCTGGGTTGCCGCTTGAGATTCCCACGCCCGCACATGCCCGTGACCTGCTGTGCCTAACTTCTCCAACACGGAACTCCGTCAAATCTCCACCGATTGGGACGTTCTTGGTATCGTCAGAATCGTACGAATTAGGACTATTTTTGGATACCAAATTTGTACCGAGTCGTCGCGTGAATGAAAGTTGTTTTCTGATCGTGGAAGTGGGTATCCGAGCCGAGTCTGTGCATGGGCGATTATCCCGCCTACAACGTCAGCAGGGCTTCCAGCTCTTCGGTGATGGCTCCATTCTTGTTGGGTGTTCCATCTATGTTTCGCACTGGGACGGGTTGGGGGAGCAGGGTTGTCTCAAGCCCGTGTTTTTGGATGAAGTCTGGGCTTACAAAGTTCCCAGTCACGCCGGAGTCTAACAGCGCCAACACCACAACCATGGTGAGGGATGGTAGTGCAGTCACCTTCACCTTCATGTTGAGGGAACGGGGGGACTGTTTGGTGAGCACGTAGATGGTGGGCAGGGAGACGGCTACCTGGGGTGGTAGGCTGGCAGTTCTGGCACATTCTCTGGCTGAGGATGCCGTTTTCCTCTGTTTTTTAGCAATTACCTGGTGGAATTTGGACAGCGGTGCAGATTCACATGTCTCTCTGTATTTACACTGGGTACTATTGCTCGGGGGCAGCCGGGACACATCCTTCACTGGTCACCTTCCTGAAAACCCTCTGTGGGGTCTGCTCCCTCTGTCTCCTCATCCCTCTTGAGTGTCCCCATCAGTTGGCTCCTCAGCCCCTCTGCGAGTGCTCAAAGGTCCTCCGGGTGCATGCGGTGTATTCAGCAGACCTTTGGGAGGGGGCAGTCTTGTGCGAAGTGCCTGGGGGCATTGCAGTTGTGGCACAGCCCTCGTTGTTGGTCTGCCCTCGAGGGGTCGAGCTCCATTGGCTGAGGGGGTGCGGCTGGGGGGTGCGGGGCTGCAGTCATGGTGGTGGCAGGGGCAGTCACGAACTGCGGGGGCAGTCCAGGTGGTGGGCACACAAAGGGCTGGGGGGTTGGCAGCGGCAGTCTTGTGGAGGGGTGGGTGGCTTAAACAGGGGGAGTCAGGGCTGCGTTGCCTGGAAGCGCCACCATTGGTTGTCGAGGAGGGTAGCTTCTCGCTTCCATCCTGCCCAGGTTCTGGGCATGGGGTGCAGGTGGTAGATGCTTTTGTGGAGGCATGCATTGATCACTTGCTCAAAGCGGTCCACTAGCCCCACATCACCTAGCCACGAGGTGGGACCATGGATCTCAAACTCCTGGATGATCTTATCCATGGAGTCAGTACCTTGCCACAGGGCAGCGAGCTTCTGTCGGGCAGTGGCTTCGCGGTTTGGATCTTGGAACATGGCGTCAAGTTCTGCCATAAAGTTGTCCATGGTGATCGTGGGGGATCCCACCATCAGCAGTGCGATCGTGCACTGTGTTGCCCATGCTCCTGCAGCTCCTCCCTTCATGTACAATAGGATGAAGAGGATCTGGGATAGGGTGTCGGGGAACTCTGCCACACAGATGTGGAAGTAGATCCTGCATTCCGCCTTAAAGCGGTTGAGGTCTTCACTCGCACTGGCGAAGGCGGTAGGGGGGGCAACCTTGGGTGCTTTAGGCTTAGGTGCAGCCATGGGTGTAGGTGTGGGTGCGGGTGCGGGCGGGGGCAGTGGGTTTTGGATTTGGCTCTCAAGGATGGCCTGGAGTTCCTGGAACCTGGCCAGGAGGTCCTGGTACTGCTCTTCGGTTACCATGCTGGAGGAGGCAGGGGAGATTAGGTTGAAACCTTCTTCTGCTGTCAGGGATGGTGCAGGAGAGGTAGGGGCAGCAGCGTAATGCCCGGCACTGTCAGCTCAGGCGGTAGCAGGGTAGCGGGGCGGTATAGCGGATAGCCCTCCCTCGGGCTCACATCCCTCCATGGCTTCTTGGGCTGAAGCAGAAAGTGTATTGTTATTAGGATGAAGGGCTAAACTAAGTTAGGGTACTTGCCTGAAGCAGAAAGTGAGAAGAAGGTTACTTCTTCGGTTCTGCTTCGGCTCAGTTTATATACAAGTGGGAATTGGTCATGTGAGGGTGCCACGTCACTCCCGGATGGAGCCGGGATATCGTGGGTGGCTCTGTGGGTGATCCCGAGTGTCAGAGAAGAGAAATACAAGTAGAGGTGTGCGGCACGTCCAGCAGTGTGGTACCCCTGTGGGGTACCTGCCATCGGACGCTGTAACGGGTCTATCGCCTAGACTCGAGACAGAGAGAAGGGGGAGGGTGGTAGTGTGCACGGGTGTGGTTCATGGGGCCAGGTTTTGGTCCGTGGGTGCTACTGGGTCTGCAAAAACCTCAAACAAACACTCACCTATGTCTCTCTTGGACATTAAGGCTGAGGATTATGGTAAGGGGGTCTTAGACGTAAGCAACTAGCTCAAGGGGGGTGTTAGGGTCGTGGATGGCGACTTTGCCACTTGGATGTAACTTCTGCTTGTCCCTTCACGGGTCTATTCAGTACTAACTTGTTATGTACAAGCTATTATCTATTTTATATGAGTTGAAAATGGAATGAATGGAATGGGGGGATGTAAATGGGCCATTAGGCAACCATAAATGATGAATAACAAGGAAACAATAAAAGAAATATGAATGAATGGGGAAAATGTGACAACGGGTCCGAAATGGGAATTGTGAAGGTTAACTCTGCAACACAGCGCCCGCCTATCCTCCCGTCAGCAACCTCCTCGTCTCCAGCTTTCCAACGAACCCTCATTCATCCCAATTGGTGCAGTACTTCTTGAGATGTGGCCATTGACAGGTGCTGTCAAGACCATGTGAGGCTATACACTGTGCTGAGCCATCCGAATATGGGGTTGCCATTCTGGGAAGTGCTCCAGGGGTAAAGGAGGAAGGTATAGCATCACCAACGGGTAGAAAAATGGCTGGGTTGTATGTGTGGTTATGGAGTGAGTGTATGGAGTGTTGGATAGTGATATAATGAGTATCGGGAGTGTCAGCGGATATGTAGTGCGTGTTGGTGACCAAATTCTGCAGAATCTGATGTTTTACTGTGCACAGACTTGTCCCCACAACAACGTGTCCAGGCTACAGGTATGAAGGAGAAGGTCATCCATATGGAGAACGAAGGGAAGAAAGAAGGAAGGAAGGAAAGGGAGACGGAAAGCAAGGAAGACAGACAGGAGATGTCAGAAACTATGTTCGAGGTGATCACGGGAAGCGGAGCGGAGTACGGCGGCGTAAGTGGTCACTTAGCTAATGAGCTACTCCGTTACAAGGCGTCGAGGGGGTTGGGACTTCGGCTTCAACGACTTTGCCAGAGCGTTGCGCCACGCGTTCCAGGCTGTCCCATATTTCACGTTAGCAGGAAAGACCTTGCGGCGACGTTGACTGAAGCGGGGATGAAGTTGAGAGGCGAACTTAAGATGAAAGTACTTGGGGGGGGGAATTCTAGTCGATATTCGAACTGAGGTACATCGACAGTAAACGACAAGTATAAATAAGAAAGGAGAACAGAGAAGGGACCGGTCGGTCCGGCGCGGGACGGGAGCGGGACGATAAGTACAACAGAACTAAAAGGGCGATGCGGACCAGGGTAATGGAACAGAAGAAAAGAATGGAACAGAGGACGGCGAAGTTGGGAGGCAGAATGGATAGGCCGACAATATACGTATAAATCAAATATCAATAGAGGAATAATCAATTGTCAATAAAGGAATGTCAATAAGGAGTGGATCATGGCGACCATAACAACTGCTAGTTAGTTAAGCGAATGAATAGAGCAAAATGGTATCGGCCGAATGGCTGAGGAACCCAAGTGGTGGCGGGAGAACGAAGGAGGCGCTGCTACGGGGCCGTAGAACGGGAACCACTATCGGCGCCGCTAGGTGATGGGCAATGGCAAGATTAACGGGCGCGAGTAACGGCGCGAGGGTGGGGGTGCAGAAAGTGGTAGAGGGGTGGGAACTTTGCGGGGCCGTGACAGGAGAGGGAGAAGGAGGCGGTGTGGCACGGCACAGGGTGGTGTGCCCTGACACCCCACCATTCATGGGCCCGCCCTCGCTGTAACTATATATACATGACTTGTAGATAAGTTACACCCTAGTGATAAAATCAACTAGAGTTATCCCCCCTTTTAGTTCTTGCTGCCAGTAAGTAAATTAGGGCATGGACGTGTAACTTGGCACAGCACTCCTGGTCTGAGTCGCTGAGGCCAAAGCCCTCCACCATGGAGATGTATCCTTTGTCTCGCATCCAGTCTCTAACAATTTTGTGGAGCATGCTTCTACATGCATTTCTAATCAGACTCACTATGTGATGTGAAACCTGAGTGGTAAAATGCCAAGTTTCAATTTCAATTGTATGTCATTGTCAGGGGATGACCTCCACATCCCCATGACCCCTCTCTATGGCCCACAGCCTAACCTATAACCACAGCCCATCTCAGGGCATAACTCTACTGTGGGTAAGAAAGTGAGAAGAAGGTTAACTTCTCACTTTCCCACAGTGGCCCCAATATGGCAAAAACTTCTGGAGATATCCGGAAGTCACATGAGATATGGGAACCGGGGCCTGGAGCATGCAGCATGCAGAGTGTGCTGGGTGGAGCGCACATGTGGGTCCGGATGCGGGTCCGGATGCGGGCTAGTCAGGGTGTGTGCCCTGACAGTCATGCATGATGTCATATCCATACCAACTCTGCCCAACCTCTGACCTACTCCACCACCATTCCGGTTCACTTCTGGTTCGTCCTCTCCCTCACCTCTGCCATATCCTCCAGTATACTTCCAGTCCACCTCTGCCTCCAATCTTGTCAGAGACTGGAATTATTGTCAGAGTCGGAAGTACTGTCAGAGTCTGGAATATTGTCAGAGTTGGGCAGACTGTCAGAAGACAAACTGAAGATGGATTGGGTGTTACAAAAATGGGGCCGGAGGCGCCCATTTTCGTCCGTCCTTAGCACAGGAAGAGGGAAAGGTTGGGAAATGGGGTTCATATGGTTATACAGATGTTATCACAGGCAGTTTAACATTAGTTGTAACAGATGTTAGCACAGCGGGTTTTTGGTTGTTTATTGATTGGATAAACTCTATTACTATACAAATCATGTGATACAGAACCCATAAGAGTCTAAAATGGGAAATTCCCATTTCCATAACATTGGGATTCTGTCTGAGTTGAGGTTGGAGATTGTGGCAGAGGTCTGTTGGAGCGCACATGCACGGATATGCAGGCAGAAATGTGCAGCACGTCCGGAAGCGCTGTTCAAGGTTAGCAGAGTGGGATCGCAGCCTCAGTGACTCAGGTGGAGTGCTGTGCCCTGAGCTTGACGTTTGGGGGAGATCCCGTATTTACAGACTGACACTTACAGTGGACTTCAAACAAGACTTGCAGGCAGAGCAGACCTGTAGGAGGAGCACGGACTCTGCAAGCACAGACTCAGAGGGGGGGGAAGCCCCCTTTGCAGAAGGAGGGACTCAGACCAGAACAGGGGGGGTACTCTAGTTGATTTTCAGACTGAGGTCCCCGAAAGTATTTACAAGGTATAAGTAGGTAAGAGAAATCAAAAGAGGGACCAGTCGGTCCGGTGCGGAAATAAGCGGAAATGAGTGGGGACTTGTCAAACTAAACCAAGGACGAGAACTGTCACGACCGACAAATCCCGGGGCTCTGTCAGCGGCGAACCAATGCCGATAGGCGAATCTGCCAACCCGAAACCCATCCTAACCAGCCCCCAACCCCATGTCTGGCCTCCTGCCTTACTGCATGAGACTTGGCCAGTAATCAGAACCTAGACCCTGCCGGTATTCCGACCTTACCTCCAGTTCCTGAGCCCTTGGCGCTCCCGGCATTCAGTCATGCCTGCCTTGTCTCCATCCGAACCACACTCATCACTTCCCGCTATGTGGTCACAGCCATGCCCTGCTTCCATGCATTCCGCACCCTCTGCCCACTCCGCACCCTCTGCCCATCTCTGCACCTTCTGGCCACTTCTGGTTGCCCTTGACACCTCTGGTCAGGTCAACACCTCTGTACCTCTGTTGGCCTTCATGCTGTCCTTGTGTGACAGTGCTGGCAGATCAACCTCTGTTTGCGGACTTGTGTCGGCACCGCACCGACCCCGCTTATTTGCGGACTTGTATCGGCGCTGTGCGCTGACCTCCGCTTTTCCTCTGGCCATTTGTCACTTGGCAGCTTGTCATTCATTCTTTGCCGAGTGCCATTCATTGTTTGCTTCCCTGCCAATATTGGCATTTGATCCCCTCTTTATTGGCACTAGGTTATTGATCTCATTCAGTTATTCATCAATAACCCTTGCCACTTATTGTTTATTGATCTGTTCCTCATTTCCAGTTCCCGGGCTCTTGTCCTTATTTAGTTTGACAATCCCCGCTTATCTCCGCGCCGGACCGCGCCGGACTGACCGGCCTTTCTATATTCCCTCTTGCCTATTTATATACCTTGTAAATACTTTTGGGGACCTCAGTCTGAAATCAACTAGAGTACCCCCCTGTCTGGTCTGAGTCTCTCCTTCTGCAAAGGGGGCTTCCCCCCTCTGAGTCTGTGCTCGCGGAGTCCGCGCTCCTCCTATAGGTCCGCTCCGCCCGCAAGTCTTGTTTGAAGTCCGCTGTAAGTGTCAGTCCTAAATATGGGATCTCCCCCAAACGTCAAGCTCAGGGCACAGCGCTCCACCTGAGTCGCTGAGGCCGCGATCCCACTCTGCTAACCTTGAACAGCACTTCCGGACGCACCGCATATTTCCGCCCGCATATCCGCGCACGCGCTCCAACAGACCTCTGCATCAACTCCGACCCCGACTCAGACAGAAACCCATTCCGTCTTCAGTCTGACTTCTGACAGTCTGCCTGACTCTGGCAATATTCCTCACTCTGACAATATTCCAGACTCTGACAGTACTTCCGACTCCGACAATAATCCCGTCTCTGACAAGAACCCAGGAAATGGGAGGCAAGGAATGAATAAAGTCAAAGCGGATCAAGTACCAATATTGACAGATTAAATGAATGAATAGGAAAGTGCAATAGCACACAGATCAAGTGCCAATATTGGCAAGTTAAGCAAATGAAATGGGTGAACATAATAGGCACTTGGCAAGGAATGAATGGTATGTTGCCAAGTGACAAAAATGGCCAGAGGACAAAAGCGGAGGTCAGCATGCGGCGCCAATACAAGTCCGCAAATAAGCGGGGTCGGTGTGGTGCCGACACAAGTCCGCAAACAGAGGTTGATCTGTCAGTACTGTCACACAAGGACAGCATGAAGGCCAACAGAGGTACAGAGGGGAGTGGGAGTGTTGGCCTGACCAGAGGTGTCAAGGGCAACCAGAAGTGGGCAGAGGGCATGGAAGCGGTGCATGGCTGTGACCACACAGCAGGAAGCAATGAGTGTGGTTCAGATGGAGACAAGGCTGGCATAGGAACTGGAGGGACTGAATGCCAGGAGCGCCAAGGGCTCGGGAACTGGAGGTAAGGTCGGAATGCCGGCAGGGTCTAGGTTCTGATTGTTGGCCAAGTCTCACGCAATAAGGCAGGGGGCCAGACATTGGGTTGGGGGCTGGTTAGGATGGGTTTTGGGTTGGCAGTTTTGCCTATCGGCATTGGTTCGCCGCTGATGGAGCCCCGGGATTTGTCAGTCGTGACAGATCTCCAGTACCTTCTCCAGTACCCTGTATCCTCATCATAGAAGATTATTGATATTTCTATCTACCCAACATTACTACAGACCTCCTAGGACCTCTGCCAACCTTGCAAAGGTTTTCCCATTACCCAATAGCTGTCGCTAATTCCACCCTTCACTTACCCACTCCACAGTGCTTGATCTCGATAAGGCAATTCTCTCACAAGCTCACCAACCCAGCAAGTGGGTAAGTCCTTCTTGGGTTTTCCCTTTCTTCTCTTATTTGTCCTGTATTATGTATATAGGTCATGTACCATAGTTGATGGCACTTCAGTGCAAAATCGATGACTAGATCCCCCCAGAGTTCGTGCCCCCCCGTTCTGAAGTTAAGGGCCCAACAATAGCATAATCAAACATTGGCACAGCATGTTATAGAGCATGCATAATTGTCTGGAAGTGGAGAAGGGACTCAGTAAGGAGGGACCTTGGCCTCAGCGACTCAAGTGGAGTGCTGTGCCACTGCTTTGTTGTGTAAGGTGGTGTTAGAAACAGGCAGAAACAGATGACTCCGGAGTGGAATCAGAGACTTAGCGTGGAGGGACCTTGGCCTCAGCGACTCAAGCGGAGCGCTGTGCCATTGCTGTTTGTCCATTTGGTCCTTAATTTCACAGTAGGCGAGCAGGAAGTCTCTAGGGGGCATTTCAGGTTGATTTCGGACTGAGCCCCAAACGAGTATGTACAAGCACCGATATATATAATGGAGGGGGCAAAAGCACAAGGAGACAAAGGGGATCCGAATCAGAACGAAGACGTCCGAATGGGAACATAAAGTTGCACCACTCAGTGCGGCGGCTCGGTTGGGATGGCAGTAGACTCTAAAGATATATTTGTCGGTGTAAATACATGTAAATACACATCAAGACAAGTATGGAAAGTGCACAACACCCGTTATGACTTGCTCCTCCAACACTCCCCCTCAAGTCATGATCCAAAAATATTCAATGAATGTGGAATCAAGTAACAACTTGATAGGAGAGGTTGATAGAAAATTGTCCATAGGACAAAAATGAATGTGGAAATCATTACCATATTCAATATGATGAGCAACAAAGGTGTTGGCTGTCATAAAGACTATGCCAATAAAGAAATGTTTGATGGCCTTATGATTCCTCCATTTGCTGTGCCCTTAAATCGATGACCTCCCCCTCAGCATCCTTCTTGGTCGCATTATACCACCCACTCCTTATTATCAATGCCCTTAGTTAGGCAGCTCCCCCTCCTTCTATGACAGCTGATTGAAGCATAGCGACTATTCTCCCCCTCAGGTGTTAGGGAAAGGGGCATGTGTGATGGTGGTTCGGATTGGTCACAGGGCGATTGTTGGAAAGGAATTGGATTGTGCACGAAAATGATCGTAAAATGGGCAAACGGGACATGAATGGTAGTTTTGCATGAGTTTTTTTTGCTCACATATGTCTTCGCTTCAAAAGATCCTTGTCCTCAAAAGGGAATCTTAGTCCCCCCCCCTGCATGCATTGAAAAGCGGGTTGCGCTCCATAGCTATTTGCATCGGAGTCGCTGATTATAAGCTGACTCATAGGATGCTGCCGCATTTGTAGATGTTGCAGTATGTGATTGTTGATTTATTGAGGTGGATTAAGGCCGGAGCCAATTGGTGTGATAGCGAGGACGAAAACGGGAGGTGGAAGTGGAAATATTGCGCATTTTTATAAAGCATGGTCCGGAGCCAAGCTGAACCCGGTCCTGTTGAATTTGCATCATGCCCCCAGCCCAAGGGGTGTGGAGTCAACAGTAAAATTGCTTGAGGCGATGTTAAGGGAGTATATTGCATGCATAAAAGCCGCAAGAATCGCGCGCGCATGTCCAAATCAGTTCCTAGTCCTCCTCTCATTCATGTGGAATATATCAGTCCCAAAGAATAAAGATCCAAAGGATCAGCCCAAGAGATCTCCAAGTCCCTCCTGAGAGCATTCCATGCTTCAGAGGGTTATGGTTCGCAGCGCAAAGACCGTGGGAATTTTATGACGTGGCACGACGGAAAATAGAGAAGGAGTGGTAGTCTGTGCCGCATTCCCAGTGTGAGGGCTTCATCCAAGGGGCTTGCAATCAGCCTCAAATAGGGCTTTCCAAGATTGTATCTCAGCCTTGGGTTTTCCAAAGATGTGTGCCTTTTCAAGGACTTATCACAGACAAACTTGAAGTCTTCCTCATAAGCCACTTGAACCTGGCCAGGGTGCCATGAGAGTCATGTGGACTTATACTTGAACCAACCCAGGCGAGCCGCTCTGGGCTCATAACCTAAAGTTGCACCACTCAGTGCAGCGGCTCGGTTGGGATGGCAGTAGACTCTAAAGATATATTTGTCGGTGTAAATACATGTAAATACACATCAAGACAAGTATGGAAAGTGCACAACACCCGTTATGACTTGCTCCTCCAACAGAACAAAGGGTAGACAGAAGCGGAGCAGTACCGAAGGTCATAAGGCAGGACCTGTGATACGTCCGAAAGGAGGTAGGGAGGGCGAGGCTCAGAGGGGCAGGAGGATGAGGAGAAGTGGGGATGATGACTAACTGGCTAGAATGGGAAGAAGCAGCAGTCCAAATAGGGATGAGGGGAAAACGTGAAAGATACATTACAAGCGGCGAAAGTGCTGAAGGCGATCCACGAAGCTTGGAGGTTGCAGAGCTTACAGAGGTTACGGAGGTGGGGTTGAAAGTCCAAGGAATATTGGCAATGGTGTTTACGTAGTATGAGGTCACCAATGCAATGGACTAAGACCGAGGTGGAGTCAAAGTCCAAGGTAGGGACTATGACGGAGGCTCGGAGCAAAGATACGAGCGGTGCCCGAGTACGAAGTATGGGACAGCAGTGGAAGGTCATAACTTGGCGGGGGGTTGGCGAAAGAGTACCAGAGAGAGGAGAGAGGAGGAAGGTAAGAGAGAAGGAGTGGCGGGAAGGAGAGTTGTCAGGTCCGAAGGTGAGTATCAGAGCGGACAGGGGAAGCGTAGGAGGGTGACGGAAGGGTGGAGGTGTTGTGAAGGAGGAGCGGAGTAGGAGGAGGAGTAGTAGGAGGGTGGCGAGAGGGGCGGTGTTCGGTCCGAGGTGAGTATCGGAGCGGACGGAGATAGGGGAGGAGAGGGAAGGAGGAGTAGAGGTGGCATGGGAGGTAAAAGGAGGTGTGTTGCCAGGACCGAAGGTGAATATCGGAACGGGCAGCGGTAGGGTAAGACTCCGGAGGTGGGGAAGGAGGAGGTCCGGGAGTCGGGTCAGGATCGGGTATGCACGGATATGACAGGTGGTCCTTAATTTCAGGATAGCAAGGGGGAGTCTCTTGGGGGGACAATCCAGTCGATTCTGGCTCTCTAGTCATCGATTTCAGACTAGGGGTACAGGAAACTATGTACAGAGTGTATATATAATATTACAGGAGTGGAGTCAGAGGACAAATAGAACCCAAAGGGAACAAAGGGGGACTGGATGAGGGAACAACCCCAAGGGTCAAGGGTTGGAACTCTATGGTGCTTCCCCAAAGGGCAGGACCAAGAGGGGAAGGAGTGGAGTGGGTTGTTGTCATATCCATACCAACTCCACCCAACCTCCAACCTACTCCGCCACCATTCCAGTTCACCTCCAGTTTGTCCCCTCCCTCACCTCTGTCATACCCTCCGGTACACCTCTGGTCCACCTCCACCTCTGATCTCCGGTACCTTCTCCGGTACCCCTTATCCTAATCATAGAAGGTTATTAATATTTCTACCTACCCAAAATTACTACGGACCTCCTAGGACCTCCGCCAACCCCACAAAAGTTTTCCCACTATCCAATAGTTGTCACTAATTCCACCCTTCATCTACCCACTCCACAGTGCTCAATAAGGCGATTCTCTCACAAGTTTGCCAACCCGGCAAGTGGGTAAGTCCATCTTGGGTTTTCCCTTTGTTCCTATTTGTCTTGTATTATGTATATAAGTCATGTACTGTAGTTCATGGCACCTCAGTGCAAAATCAACAATAATGACTATTCCCCCAGAGTTCGTGCCCCCTCATTCTGAAGTTAGGGACCCAACACTAAGCGTTACTGAACGTAGGCACAGCGCTCCCCTCTGAGTCGCTGAGGCCACGGTCCTTCCGCTCATCCTCTACCTCCGGCCTCCCTTCTGGGGAAAGGTCCAGGCACACTTGCTCCCTCCTTGCTGTGTCCTGACAGTTGTGGGGAATGACAGCTGACTAATATGGAAAGGAAGCAGCTGTCTAAATAAGGAAGAAGCAACAAGAGGATTAAATGATGCCATACAGTAGAGACTGCAGGGTCCGGAGTAAGTTCCGGAGGTCCGGAGTTGGAAGTCAAAGTCCGGAATATTGGCTAGACATAATAAATGAAATGCAATAAAGAATACAAGGAGATAAGATGGAGGGGGAGGTCAAAGTCCGGGGGTGGAGATGTGACCAGAGTTCCAGAGGTGGAGGTGCAATGGGGTTCTGGTACAGGAGTCTGGAGCCGGAGGTGTGGAGCATTACAAGCTCTGGTCTGGAAGGTATGAGGTTGGGATCGGACCCGGAGTAAACCGGAGTTGGACCGGAGGTAGTGTTGGACATTGTGTTGGAGCCAGAGGTAGAGTGGGCTCTCAACAACCAACAGGGGGAGGAGGTGGTGGAGGATGTGGAGTTCTGGAGGAGGAGATGGAGGTCCAGAATCAGGAGTGGAGGTCTGGAGTTGTATGGATATGACACAGCACTCCCCTCCAAGTCGCTGAGGCCACGGTCCCTCCACTCATCCTCTACCTCTGGCCTCCCTTCTGGGGAAAGGTCCAGACATGCTCATTCCCTTTTGCCATGTTCTGACACATGAATCGTCTGAAAAGCAACTTATCATAAGTGTTTTGTAAATTAAAGAGTACCTCACCTGTTCATTCGTCTCTCGATCAGCAATGAACTTCTTTAAATCTTCGAGCATGCCTGCCATGATTGCATTTTGGTTGTTCTCTCTTTCCACACTTTGGTCCTCCTCTCCATCAATTTCTTCAATCCCCCCTATTCCATCCTGTCCATTGTTTCCATTACATTCCCAATCACAATTATCATTGTCTGCTGCATCCTTGCACTCATAACAATACTGTGCATTTGATGCAAATCACTTGATGTTCAGACATGTCAGTTCAAAAGCATTAAATGCTTCTTTCCAAGTTTGAAAACAGTGACTCCACATATGATGACTGTCATATCCATACAATCCTGACCTCCACTCCAGGCTCCTGGAACTCCAAAACTGACTCCAGAGCCCCACTTCCCTTTCACCACCCTCTCCCTTGCCAATTCCCAAGAGGTTATCCCACCTCTGGCTCCAACACCACCTTCAGTCTGACTCTGAACTATTCCAGGTCCAACCTCAACCTCAACACCTTCCAGATGAGCATGCAACCTCTATGCTCCTGACTCTGGACCTCTGCTCTGGAAACCCGTTCACATCTCCATCTTGGAACTCCAGTCTTAGCTCTGACCTCAGACTTTGACCCCACCTCTGCTTATATCCATTTTATTGGTTAGCTAATTCCATTTATTTACCTTTGCCATTATTCCGGAGTTTAACTTCCAAGTTCAGACTTTCCAGACTTACTTCAGACCTTGCAGCTATTGCATTGTCCCATTCAATTCTGCTATTCTCCCTCATTCCTATTTAGGCTATTGCTTCTTTCTATTCAGTCAGCTAGCCATTCCCCACTCCCATCCTCCCTCCTTCCTCCTTGGGCCTTGGCCCTTCATACCTCCTTTTGGAAACACCATTGAGTCAAACCCTTGACCCTCGGTGTTGTTCCCCTTTCCAGCTCCCTTTGTCTCCTTTCAGATTACCCTTGCTCCTTTTGACTCCAGACCCCCTCCTATATATACAATGTACCTAGTAACTTGTAACCTCAGTCTGAAATCAACTAGATTTCCCCCTAGAGACTTTACCCTATCTGACCAACAGGACAACCAGCAATGGCACAGCACTCCCCTTGAGTTGCTGAGGCCAAGGTCCCTCCTTGATAAGTCTCTGTGTTATAAAAATGGGGCCTAATTGGCCCATTTCTATAGCGTCTGGGTGCAGGGAGTGGCCATGACATCGAAATAGTGTTACAGTTAATGTAACAGAGGTTTAACAATTGTCTTTACAATGACATTAACAAAGGGTGGCTTTTGGTGATTGTTTATGGTTAAGTTGTTATTATATACATGTCACATGATAATATACTGTACAGAGGCCATAAGAGGCTAAAAATGGGAATTTCCCATTTCCATAACACTCTGATTCTGTTCCAGAATCATCTGAACCCACAATATCTAACATGGGCACCAGACTGGACTTGCATGCTCAACAAAAAACTTGAATACCACACACCAGCCTTAACAGTGGGTGCCAGGTTGGACTTGAGTGCCCAACAAAACAATCTTGAAGGATGCCACACACCAGCCTTAACAATGGGCACTGGGCTGGACTTTAGTGCCCCTCATGAACTTCCATGAGAGTCAGTCAGACATTTCTAAATGCCTCAGCTTGTCCAGGTGAGCTGCCTGGGCTCATAACCTGTAGAACAGACCAGGGTGGAGTTGATTAATTATTAAAGGTGTTCAGTACAAATACTGATAAACATGAACTTCGAGGTTGTCTGTAAGGAATGGGTGTTGGATGTAGGAGTTTAATGTGTGCTGTGCACACATTCCTCTATTCTTTCTTTATTCATTCTTTATTCCTGTTTTATTCCTCGATGTAAATAATTACATGTATACAGTGCAGGGAAGGGTGAAACAGGTTTTCACTCTTCTCCTCCCCTGTGGAAATAAAGCTCTATATTGCCTACTTTCTGACAGCTTGAGGACAGCAAGGGTCAACACCAAGGTTGGAACCTCAACCAACCTTTCATACAAAGGAACATCTTATTGCCATCAACTGCTTGTTCAGATACCTTAACTATTCACAAAACTACAAGTTGGTCCACAATGGTAAAACTCGTGATAATGATTTCACAGGTTACTCCGACTCTGATTGGGCTGGTGACCCACACAACCACTGATCTGTTTCTGGCTTTGTATTCAAGATCGCTGGAGCCACCATGTCCTGGAGTTCAAAGAAGCAGTCTTCAACTGCACTGTCCAGCACAGAAGGAGAGTATATGGTGCTTACTCATGCTGCCAAGGAGGTGATATGGATTCAACAACTCATCAGTGATGTTCTCAAATCTCATTCTATCCCACATACCATTCTCAGTGACAACCAAGGTGCCCTTGCCTTAGCCATCAACCCTGCTTATTGTTGATGTAGCAACCCAATGTGGTGCAGCGACAAGGATGGGCCACTAGGCACCTTATTGCCAATGTGGTGCACCAAGTCACACATATTGCGACTACCCACACTGGCAGTGGGATGGACCCTATTATCTCTCTAACCTCATGTTGCGTGCCACTTTGTATTTCTTTTATCTTGGTTGGCCACCCAAACATGTATATAATGTCTGCGACTTGGCCAGAACACGATATCTAACTATCAGATTGATATTGTGTTCAGACACCTGCTGGCTGATAACACTTATCACAACACATGAAGCACATCTGTGTTAGACAACATTTCATCCACAAGTGCATCAACAATGTTGGAATATGGGATGGAGTAACCTCCCTGGCATAATGGGCGAGTAGTGTATGGATGCACACTAGAGGTCTGTCAAAAACCCCCCAGGATCGTAGGGGAAAATGCGTGAGTCCGAATGCAGGCAGGGGCTCAACTAGATGGGATCCAGGAGCTCCGGTAGTGGACCGAAGCTTCCCCAGGAAGCCCAGTTCTGCTGGATGGTACAAGAGGCTCTAAGGAGGACGCAGCCTCAGCGACTCGGAGGGAGCACTGTGCCTCCGTTACGTCTCAGTTAGTCCTTGTATTTCTTATGTCTGAGGTATCTTGTAGGAAGGGGCCGGGATTCACTCAGAGGGACTTGGGGTAGCATTTTAGTCAAGATTAGAACTGAGGAAAACTACAGGTTCTAATCTACAGGTATTTATAAGGGAGAATGGGAAAGGACTTAGTCAAAGTCCGAATGACAATAAAGAACACCGAAAGGTGCCGAATGATACTGAGAGGTACCGAAAGGTTCCAAACGATATCTTTAACGGGGAACCGAGGTGTCGGGTCGAGGAGGGCGGAGTAAGAGGCTGGAGAATGAATGGGAACGAGAAATGGGTAAGAGGGGGTTAGCCGACTGAATGGTAAGAAGAAGATAGTCATGCTAAGAATGGAAGGTGACTAATAAGAGATGACGAGAGAGGGGTCACCAAAGGATGCGGGTAGCTCCGAAAGCGGAGTTGCATATCCGAAGGATGTTGGGTGACTCCAATAAATGAAATGGGTGGAGGAATGGTTTAGGGGTATGTCACGGGATGTCGGAGGTCCGTCGGGGTATCAGAGCAAATCCAGAGTCTCCGAATGTTCCGACTCGGGACCAAGGTTCCGGGGTGGGAGTGGCCAAGGTTCGGTGTGCCACAACCAGACCGGAGCTGAGACAGTCAGGAAGGAAGGTGACTTGGGGAGTGGGGAGGCATGGTGTAGGGGATGGTGAAGTTGTTAGGAAGGTGTGGTGTGGTGGGAGTGCACAGGGTCGGGATTCTGGGATATGACAAGGTCCTGGGTTCGATACCAGGCTTGTCCATTTTATGTCATTTGTCCAGTCACCTGGTTTACTAACAGAATAACTGCTTGCTCTAATGCTAGTGACAATAGCTCAGTCTCAAGCAATATGGGTGAGAACTGTAACTAACCTCAGTCTCAAGCAATATGTGCAAGAACTAAGGGAAAAGGAAACTAATTCAAAAGATTGAATGTAGTTTGTGGCCATCGTGGATAAGTCCAAAGTGACCAAAATAAGTAAGAAGAAAAGGTGTTGTGACCAAGTAGTCACGCTACCGTGGGAATGTGGCTGTACGGAAAAACTCGTCCGGTCTCCCATAGCACATGGTTTGTCATGAACCTCTCAGCACTAATGAGTGTGGGAACAGAACAGAGCAAAGCAAGAGTCGTGAGATCACAGGAAGCAAGATCACAAGCCAGAAGATCACAAGATCACAAGAAATCAATTGAGGTCAGCGACCTGTGTTGACCAGTTGAAGAGTCCATCTTCACTGGTCAACTCCTTATATACATGAAAGCAGGTTAAGACATGCGAGATGAGACAGGAGAAACAGACCAAACATCTGAGCCGTACAGGTAGTCGCAAGGCTACATGAATTGAGATGAAACTAAAATGAACAAGACACCTGAGACATCCGTCAAATCCGTCCGGGGTTACGGCTTAACCGTAACACGGTTCCTCCAACATTTACCTCATTTGGATATCACGGAGTAAGTCCGGGCAGGCAACATGCAATTTCTTCAAACAATGGCAATGTGGAGCTCGACTATGTCCTGATGGCTGATCAAGTAGCCAACATTCTCACCAAAGGTCTTGCGAATGTCCATGTGTGGTAATATTATTTTTACTGACGCGATATCAATCAAAGATATCGTATATACCTTTTGTCTTGATGTTCTCTTCATTGCCGGTTATAGCAGGCAGTCGCTACAGGCAATATTAGCGCTAGTTGTATAAAATACACAATGCGCGGAATTTTTCACACTCCCTCAGATCTCTTGCTCGAGACTGAGGTGATACCCTTTTTATTCTTCCTTCTTGTATGCGAGTTCTGATTGTATTTACAGTCCGCGCATCTAGGTAAAAGAATGACATTTTAAATCTCTTGCTCGAGGCTGAGTCCGCACATCTAGTTTATTCGTCCAGCTTATTTACTTTATTCGAGCCTAGCTATCGATCTCTGAGGCAACTTTACAAACCGAAAGGAGGGTTTCAGTGAGTGGAAGGGGTGAGGCAGTCGCACAACTGGTGCATGGGCCCTCGAAACCTGCAAAGCCTCACCCGGCCAGCAGGTGATCATTATTTATTCTAAAGCATTATGTACTAGTATGTTGGCCAAGATGTGGGACCACTGCACAAAGTACTTTTTGGAGGAAGTGTGCACATTCCTTTACAAATACAAAACCAGCTTTACTACTGTCTGATGGCCTGTCTTGATCCACCAGGGAATACAGGGTACGAGCTCATTGAGCGGGGGGTTCTGCCGATTACTGAAGAGTACAACCGACTCGGATGCTTCATAAATTGATGCACTAAGTAAAAAATTAACAGGAAAGCCCAGCTCCCCCATCTTGTCATGTTAACTTGGTGGACGTAGTGCTGAGGAGGAAAAGGTTGGGGATGTTAATTACAGATAGAGGCAAACCATTACGTACATATACACTAGTAGCGATTGTCTCAATTACGATGTCTTGTACGGCCGTTGCGATTGGCTCGAGTCCTCGGGCCCCGGTGAACACCCCCACCTGGAACCCAGGGCTTCATGGTTCACACCACACAAAATGGAATGACAATAAGGATACGGGTCTTGTAGGGGGAAGAGAGCATACATCATTGTCATCCTCTCGAATATGTTTGAGTTCATAGTGTTCCGTGGTCACAAGCTTCCCATCAAGGTTAGAGGACATTTATGGGCCGGACATCGTGAGAAAAAATCCACCTTGCTGAAAAATTTGCCAATGGGTATACGTGGCAGCCGCCCTATCGTCCCATATCGAAGCAAGCGACTGACAGTCGTCCCTTCGGCCTCCTGGCTGCGGCGCAACTCCATGACAAAGGCGCTAGGGGTGTACTCCGCGTCCCCTCTAACAGGAATGCATCCTAGGATGTCTTCCTCCCTCAAATGTCGTGAATGCACTATTTGATCAACCTGATCGATCTGATCGCTTAATATCGTTGAGCTCTCCGTAAGCGAGAATGTTCGTTTACGAGGATGATGTGCATTCTGCGCGTGCAAATTGGCTTTGGAGTCGGAGGTCGGAGGTCGTGTATGGGGTGGTTCGAAACGATCGCTTGGACCGCTTGAATACAATGAACTCTCCGAAGACAACATCGTTCGTTTAAGGGGTTGATCTAGTCCGTGAAAATCCATATTGGGACCCTGTGCTCGTTGTTAAGGGTGGGAATATGTCTCTGTCAAGAGATTTGTCTTACCTTAAAATCCTGAGATAGAGGCATTTGGGATTCAGAGCGACGAAGGAATGTGGACATATTCGCGCCAGAAGCCCTGCTCATGTCCTGAGACGTTCATTAGGAAATAGTCTTTGCGGCGGACATCAAAATCCCCCTTACCTGCGCACCAATGGGCGATTCGGGAGATGACATGTTTTGCGACTCAGTTTCGAGATCTTGGATGGGAAGAGGATCATATGAGGCGATTATTTGATAAATTCTTCGACGGGCCTCAGCTCCCGGACCAAGCCATCTCAAAGTTCCGATAAGTTCGGCACTTTCATCCAGACCGTATAGATACTCAGCAACTACAGATACAAAAAAGCAACAATTCTCCTAGAAATAGAGATAAGACATGCGGTAAGAGGAGATGTACGAGCACCATGCACATACCGGGCACACTTTGTAGAATTCCGATGACTCCCTAAGTGCCTCGAGGACACGAAATAAGTTCATCAGCGAAGGTGGGATGCGAAAAATGATCCTTGTCTTTTCGACGCTCTTCATGTTATCTAACAGAGTGGCACATTTCCAAGAAAGAGTCGCCTGGCCGGCACTTGAATAATCAGCAGCCAAGACAATAGCCAATAATGGAACCCACCATATCATTGGCATCCCATTCAGTGAATATCTGTTTTCCGAGAGTGTCCGTTGGCCCTTTTCTCTCTAGACGCACCCAGAATTCTTCTTCTGTAGGCCTCGCCAGTCGTAGAAGTAGGAACTCGTGCTGAAAATCGTCCTGTTCTTTGTGAACGATCAATTCTTCGATGAGGAAGCACTGAGGATCGGGAGTCCTCTCGATGGGGAAGCACCGAGCTTCGGGAGTACTCTCGATATAGGAATATATGGCGGCGAGCGGATGTGATGTTTCCCCGGAAGAGAGTGGAACTTTGTAGAGCGTCCCCTCGCAAAAGACATCAAGGGTGCACTCCATGTCCCCCTCAGGGAGAACACAGGGTGAGTTGCAACGACCGTTGTGGTCGTCCGAACCCGAAAGACTATCCAAAACCAATGGTACTCGCTTAAGAGGATGTTCCTGTGCGTGTAAATCCACCTGTTCTTGGTGCTAAGGCAGAGGCATAAATCTATGCAAAGAAATTTGTCTTACTGTGGAATAGGCGCCCTGGAATAGGAGCATTTGAGATTCTGACCGACGAAGAGGTCTGGGTAGGCTCGTGCTAGAAGCGCTGCTCATATTCTGAGAGGTTGATTAGGAAACAGTCTTTTCGTTGGCATCGAGATTCTGCCTTGCCTCAGTTTCAAGCCCATCGATGGCAGATTCGTATGCTGGGGACCCAGGCAGTAATATGCTTCCCGACTCACTATCATGATTCTGCACCGGAGGATGATCATATGAAGCAATCATTTGATGAATTCTTTGACGAACATCGGCTCCCAGATTAAGCCACCTTAAAGTTCCTGTAAGTTCAGCACTTTTGTCGAGACCGTATAAGTGTTCAGCGACCACAGATGCAAAAAACCAACAATTCTCCTGGTAACAGAGATAATAAGAAGAGGAGAGGTACGAGTGTCATGCGCATACTGGCCACAGTTTATAGAATTTCGACGACTCCCTGAGTGCTTCAAGGACATGGAACAAGTCCGTTAACGAAGGTGGGACGCGAAAAACGATCCTTGTCCTCTCGACGCTCTCCGTGCTACCCAACAGAGTAGCGCATTTCCCAGAGAGACTTGCCTAGACGGCGATTGGGGTGAGTAGCAATCAAGACAATGACCAACAATGAAGTTCACTATGTCGTTTGCTTCCAATGCGCTGGATATCAGATTTCCGAGAGCGCCCACCGGCCGTTTTCTCTCGAGACGCACCCAGAATTTTTCTCCAGTGGGTTTCGCCATTCGTAGAAGTAAGAACTCGTGCTGAACACCCTTCTCTTCTTTGTAAATAATCAATTCATTGACTGGAGACGACTCAGCATCGGGAGTAGTCTCGATGTAGGAACATATGTCAGCGAGTGATGATGATAATTTTCTGTGAGAAAGAGGGATCTTTGACCAGAAGGTCGACAGTTTCGAAGCGACGCTTTCGATGGAACGCTTAGTCAAGACAGATGCTTTGTCAAAGTCAACACCTGCCATCGAAGACAAGACCGAGGGGAACCTCTAGTGTGGGTCGGTTACAAGAGACACAAACGGACAGGACGGACACGTGGAATTGGGTCTGCGAGTAGGCACGCAAGCCTTAGGCAAAGTACCAATTAAAGGTGAACGAACTAATTTAGGCTCGACCGTTTCCCTACTTAATGAGGAGCTTCACTCTTTGTGGCAAAGACGCTTCGGAATGAATGGGGAGAAAAGTCCACGCCCCTAAAACGAATGAGTAAAAGAAGACATGGCAGAGACCTGTTTCTTCGACGCGCGACGGCATTAGCGGTATAGAAACTCGAACGCGTCATGCAGCCTACAGGAAGTCCACGGTAGGGAAATGCTGCACAGAATCGCTCGCAAAGTAATACAACGGATTCAAGTTGGCTGGCTCAGGGAAATCCCTTCTCTCACTCTGCGAGGGACAGAGCAGTACATATGGGAGGAACTGGCCAAGATGGACATCAGAGGCTGCGGTAAACTCCCGCATGGGCGCTTGTGAGAATTGCACGTTGGGGATGCTATAGGTAACGGGGAATTGCTTGACTTGCGCAAAGCAGCGGCATAGCCCATTTGGGTGCGACCGTTGTGGGCTGTGACCGGAGAATCGGGGAATTTATTACGGGAACGGGTGG
Organism: Cantharellus anzutake; assembly: GCF_015039405.1. Lineage (NCBI taxonomy): Eukaryota > Fungi > Basidiomycota > Agaricomycetes > Cantharellales > Hydnaceae > Cantharellus > Cantharellus anzutake. Next base: position 605,889 of record NW_024066986.1, on the reverse strand, counting down.
GGTTGAGTGAAGCGAAATATTATGTAAGCCGTGGAATTACACGCACCCAAGAACAGCCTGCGGCCGTTCCGGAGCGCAAGACTTAACTACAAGGGCTGGTTCCGTGATCAACGCGCGCGGAACTGGAAACTTGATTCCTGCGATTCGTCAGGTATCCCGCTGATCAGTCAACGCAAAATTAGAGTCTACATCCTTGTTGAATCACTGCGCACATGAGGCCACCTTCCCCTGTTAAATATGGCTTCTTTGCGTTACTGCGGGTTCCCCAAGCCTTCGCTGGATTGATAGGTCATGCTCAGCTGGGCGAGCAAGTTCTTTGTATGTCGTCGTGTGCTATCCCAGCGTCCGTGTATAGCTGAACGGGGTCGTATCTAACGTAGCGAATTGGGCATCGTCGTCGTGCTTCCCTAGTAGGGGAGACAGAGGGATGTACGTCTATGATCCCCCGCGTCAGTGTGAACAAAACTTGACATACCCTAAGCCCTTTGAGTCTGGTGGAGGGTACCAAGAGATCATGCCTCTGGTGAGTTTATGAATGCTTTCGTGCCTCACTGATACTGGGCATTCATGGGAGGCACATTCCACCGCGTATATCCGCCCCCCAATGCTACGCCGAGTTCGGACCGTGCCTGCTTTCCCTTCCGTCCGGTGGATCACTCAACTACTCATTACCGCATATTCACTATGTTGATTCGCAACGTCCAATTTCACAGCCCAGAGCCACGGGTCTCTCATAATAGGGCGTCATAAAATCATTAATGCCTAATTCCTCCATGCATGTGTGGCCCTCCTTCATAGCTGCTCTCTCTGCATCCGCCACATGCCCTCCAGTGACACACCCTGTATATTACTCTATTCACTCGTTTAAACCATGCAGCACTAATCTTGTTTGTGTGGCCCTGGGTGCTGAGTGCTAAATACGAGGGGTTCTTACTTTTTTTCCCATCCTCCTGTGCCCATGCAAGAGAACATCACGAGAACCTAAAACTCATTGGCCTGGCCTGAACCAATCCATACGAGACTGGTTTCGAGTTGATTGGCATTCGCCACGTTTGTTTTTTTTTTTTTGGCTCGTCCTCCTGCATTTCTTTGTTTAGCAAAATGAGGAACTTCCTTGTTATTGACCGACTGACTCTGAGCTGAGTGTGGAGGGGGCTGCGACAGACACGAAATGAAAATATCGGCCAAGCCTGTGTCCTAAATCAATCGGGTGCATCGGAGCTAACTTGGCATCTCACAGTGGGAATTAGAGTCGCGTAAAAAACCATTTTAATCTCAGTTTAATCCCATTTCACGTGACTAATCAGGTGGATCCGCGCGCGCCTCAGAGGAGGCCGTCTTGTTCTGCACTGTCGCAGTGCGGATGGAACAAGACGGATGAAACCCTCCTCCGGGCCCAAACTTGGTCTCAGACCAGCTGCGGGAAGAGACAAGTTGCATCCGGGAGCGAGATAAATAGCGCACCTTATCCACTCCCCACCTGCCTGCGCAATCGTACTACAACGTCTAACTGGTAAGTTAACGGTAGTGCGATGAGGCTTCTAACCGTGTGTGCTGGCCCCGCTCCTCAGGCCTGCACACGGTTATCCCTGCTCTCGCTATCCACTAAACGCGCGCTTACTCTTACTTTCATAGTTCTTAACTGAATCTCCGCGCTTATCTAATCGAACTCGATCATCTATCGATCAACTACGCTTACATCTTATGTCGCATCATGCAGCTCAATCCATCTCCCGCAGCAATGCGTTCCAGTCACTGCTCGAGGCCGCGAGTACGGTCGAGCAGCTCGATGAAGTCGTCAGGCGATACAATGCCAACCAGATCCCACTTAGAGAGGCGTACGCCACCCTCTCCGAAGCCGTCGCTGCGGATCAGTCCCTTAACGAGGAGGAGCGCAGGGAAACGCTCGTCCGATACGGCGACGAACTGGAACAGTCAGCAGAGGCAAGGATCCGAGCTCGAGCACGAGGAGACCGTGACCTCGATGGAGGTATCGCCCGACAACAGACCTCGGCCGAGCAGGATGGGACTGTCCAATCGAACCCTAATGTCACGACTCGGACTACCTCTCAAGTCGGACAACCCACCAATCAAGCCAGTTCCGGACGGCTCCGTGGAAACGAGGTTTTCAAACGAGTTGCCGACGAAGAAAGTGACCATCGTGCCGAGTATGCATGGAACTGGAAATTCGGGAACGGAGGACCACCTTGGGATGCCAGCGAGGAGGCCATGCTCACCAACGCCGAGAAGACACAACTCCTCAAGAACGCGTACAACACCAACGTCAAACGTGCCGTCCGAAGTCTCATCTGTCGGGGCGGTCAACCTGAATTCCCACCATACCTCTGGAAGGACATCCTTGGGGACCGACTCGTCGACTTCGGACACTTGGTCGAAGATAGGCCGGTATGAAGACTCCGTTGACCTCGGGAATGGGGTTCAAATCTCGACTGGGTCGAGTAGCCGGAGCAAGACCAAACTGGCAAACGAATCACAATGGACGGAGGCGTGGGACAAATATGTCGCTGCGGTTGTATGGGCATACCCCCACCGTGGTCCGGAGCTCCATGAGTACCACCGTCACATCGTCAAGCGTTTCAGCAGAAACCGGAATGTCGCCCTCAACATCGAATACGACCAGGCTGCAAGGAAGTTCTTCCAGGAAACCCACCGAGCATTCTCCGACATTAATGCGCTCAACGAAATCATCCACGACATCTACCTCGGAGGAGGAGACGGAGATACCCGGGGAGAAGGTAAGCCTGGAAAGTCGGCTGGAGAAGCAGGGAGCGACAAGGCGACCGGAGCTGGGGAGAATGTCACCAAAAAACGAAAGCGTGGCAACAATGATTACCCGATCTGCCGAGAATTCAACAAGACGGATGGATGTCGACGCTCCGAATGTCGCTACCTCCACAAGTGTGGATCTTGTGGATCCAGTGCCCATGCCGAGCCAAAGTGTCCACAGCAAAAGGAGAAGACAACCACAGGATCTCAATGAGGCCGAGGAGAAGAGCAAACGACCAAGATACATGAGGTTCGTGTTTGGTCAGCATGATATTGGTCAGACACCATCGGCATCGTACACTGAGAGTGCTCAACCTGTCCCGAGCGTCCCTCAAAGTGATTATAGATATCAAGACATCACTATGACTATCAAGGACAACCCGAGCCTGTTCAAAATCGTTACCCCTATCAACGTTGACTGTTTCGAAGTCCTCCTGAAATCTCACCCGAATCGTGATCTCGTCAGATCTGTATGTGATGGACTGCGGACTGGGTTCTGGCCCTTTGCAGATGTCGAGGACCTGAAGAGCGTACCGGTAGGAATTGTAGAGCGTGCGAAGGGCGCTCCTGAATTGGACGATGAATCAGTCGAATTCCTTAGACGGCAATGTGCTGCCGAGATGGGCCTGGACCGATACTCCGAAGCGTTTGGGGACCAGCTACTGCCTGGGATGGTGGCGCAACCTATTTTTACGGTACCGAAGAAAGGCTCATCGAAGCTGCGGCTTGTCAACGACCATAGCGCAGGGGAGAAATCCCTGAATTCGCTGATCCTGAGTGAAGGCGGGTATGTAGTCCTGGACAATCTAACTGACCTTGGGACCAATATCCATGCCGTCATGAAAGAGAATGGAGGAAGGAGGCCAGCTTTTCTCTGGAAATCTGACGCATCTCAAGCTTACCGACGGCTACCAATGCACCCACGATGGCAGGCACGGCAAGCAACACTGATTGACAGGAAGTACCATGTGGACCGATGTGCAGTCTTCGGGAATCGGGCCTCTGGCCGGCTGTGGTGCTTGTTCTTCGGACTCGTATGTTGGATTGGAATCCATGTTTGCGGGATACGAGGTCTACTTCACTATGTCGATGATGCATTCAATGCAAGCTTCGACAATGAACTTGAACTTTATCCCCCATACAATAGGGAGTTACCACGAGGCCAGACAAGATTCCTTAAATTGCTCGACCACATCGGAGTCCCACACGAGTCGGCCAAGCAACTCTTTGGGACCCAGCTTGAAATCATAGGCTTCCTCGTTGACGCAGAGCAACTCACGATATCCATCTCAGAAGAGGCAAAGGGAAGATTCTGCGCTGCAATACGAAAACCCTTGGGTATGCGAACTGGGTCCTCAACGTATTCCCACTTCTCAAGCCGGCGCTGAACTCGTCATACGAGAAAATCGCAGGGAAGCGGATGATGAATCAAAGCATCTATATAAACAAGCAGGTACGAAATGACCTACTATGGTTTGCTGATTCAGTAGAGTGGATGGAAGGAGTTCGCATGCTGAACGCCGAATCATGGGGGCCAAGCGATGCTGATGTGGTTGTATGGGGAGATGCCTGCAAGATTGGGCTCGCATTCTGGGCACCGAAATACAAAGCTGCGTATATTGGCGACCCGGTAACCCAACCTGACGAGGCATTCAACATATTCTACAATGAAGCTATCACAATACTCGCGGCACTCCAATGGTCTACAACAATATCCCCCCCACCGAAGCGACTCGCAATCTACACCGATTCGACAAACTCACTGAACATTTTCAACTCGCTCCGCGTGACAGACCTGTACAACCCAATCCTCATGACGGCTGTCTCGACACGGATAGAGCACAAGATCGACCTCCGCGTCTTTCTAGTGGAAGGGAAGCGGAATGTTGTGGCAGATGCACTGTCGCAACGCAATTTTGAATTGGTGAAAGGTATGTACCCGAAGCTGGTCATCAAACACTTCATGCCCCCGGCGCTTATGAAGCTGGGGGCATTGAAGAAATGAATGATCAGAGGCGCTCCAAGACCCGTCAACCACAGCGTGAGCCTTGGTCCCTGGAGCGCCTCTGGGAGGCTCGAGCAGCTGCCCTGGGAGCCACTCTTGAGCCTAGCACTGCTCGTACCTATATGTCAGTGCTAATGTCTTACATCAATTTCTGCGACCTCCACCATTTCCCATTACGACCAACGATCGACACACTCACCTTTTACATCGTCTACATGTGTGCCCACATCCAACCAAACTCGGTCTCTTCGTATCTTTCAGGTATATGTTCGGAACTTGAAGCATACTGGCTGGAGGTCCGCGACACTCGCAACTCAAAACTCGTCTCGAGAACTCTAACTGGATGCTCCAAAATGTTCCGCACTCCAGCTGTCAGGAAGAGGGCTCTAACCGAAAGTGACTTGCAGACCGTTCTACAATCAATCCCACCTCAGCCTTCACATGACGATATGCTCTTCCTTGCAATCACCTTCACAGGATGGCACTGCCTCATGCGGCTTGGCGAACTAGTGGACAGCGACTCGGGGGCACTGCGCAACTACCGAAAATCAATAAGAAGATCTTCAGTTAGATTCCACTCCGAACCGCGACCTCACTACGCATTCATCTTACCAATGCACAAAGTGGACGGGCTGTTTGAAGGCTCAACGGTCGTGCTAGAGAGACGAGACAGTGACTTAGACCCCCTGGGAATCTTCGAACAATACCTGAACGCTCGAGACTATCGATTCCGACACCTCCCCGATTTATGGCTGCGAGACTCAGGAAAGATCCCCACCCGGTCCTGGTTCTTGGGCAGACTGCAAGAAGTCATCACGACGGGAGATGTTGCAGGCCATTCCTTGCGCTCGGGTGGTGCAACGGCGTTAGCACTTGCAGGTACTCCTTTGGAGCGGATACGCGCTATTGGAAGGTGGTCTTCAGAAGCTTTCCTGATCTACCTGCGCCAAAACCCGATACTGATCCAAGGCACATTGGGGGGACGATCAGCATTCGACGGCCAGCGTGCAGATCATTGAGTCTAAGTACTCACCACCAACCACCCCTCCACCAGCCATTATACATGTACAAGTTACGGCTCGCATCGCTGGCGCACA
>NW_024067309.1:0-56016 GCF_015039405.1 Cantharellus anzutake | reverse complement strand
TACAAAGAGGACCATCCATAGCAGAAATAGCTGGGCGATGGCACGTAGAGAGGCACTACCAAGTGACTGAGCAGCATGTCTCGAAGGCAAGAGCAAACTTACACAGAAGTCTTGAACAACTGGTTTAAATGGTTCAACTTCTGAACCAATTTGAACGCCATGCTGACTAAAAACAATTTCTGGAACTGTTGAACCGCAAAGCCCTTGGATCCGCCTACAATGGCCAGTGTAGTGGTGATGGTGCCCAAAACCACGAAAATATCGAAGATATTCCAGCCATTGGCAGTGAAACTCCGACCCAACCCGATCCAACGCACACAGATATCAACAGAATACACGAAGGCGAGAAGTAAAATACAATATCTGAAGGAGATGTTATTTTTTATTCTAATCCACCCCAAATGTTCAACAAACCTTGTGTATTCGACTGATTGGTTTTCTCATAGAAGGTCTGAGTCCTAGAGGAAAATTGGTGTGATACGATGCGCCAAGATACAGACAGTCACTTACGTCAAATTAATGATGTGGAGCCAATAGACACCAGTCATTGTGCGGGACCACCACCCATGCTTATGGACAGCACGATAATAGCACCATCGACGCCAATTTGAGACGGGAGGAGATTTCGGCCGTCGGGAAGGCCGCTGTCGCTTCAATAATTTTTGTAAGTCGATCCATTGACGCTGCTCTGTAGTAAGCAATGCCATCCCAGACCGAGAGCTGAAGTTGCCGATAATGATGCTGTAGAAGTGGAGGAAAAGGGTCTAAGTACGAGAATTCGAAGCAACGGTGCTACGAACCTGACAAAAAAGTGTGAGGATGACAACTCCACCCATCAAATTGTAAGCAACGAAAAAGATGGCGTTGACTTGAGATGCATCCTGCATCGGCTCCTTGTCTCGTCCCCTGATCTTCATTGCAGCCGTCAATACATCAATCCAGCCTTCCAACGAAACGATTTCGAAGAGGATAAGAAGCGACGATCTGAAGTTGTCGAAAGACCAGCGGGTAGATGTTTGCGGGTTGAGCCATGCCCTAGGAGCCAAGAAACCCAAGTTATTATTGGTGTTATCAAGAGGGTTCGACGTGTATTCCCCAACACATAAACTTTTATCGCTGCCACTATCATTGCACGAGAACATGAGACTAGAGAAGATATTGAGCCCCCATACCGCGTAAGGGATCATGTATAGCATGGCAAGAACTGCGGCGCTCAAAATTCGTCGGGCACCTGCGAATATGACGGAGTGAAAGGTGGATCGCATAAAGCCAAATATGGTGATCAAACGAAGAGCGGGAAAGGCACGCAAGGCACGTCCAAACCGGCCCACAGAGCCAGGGGAAATGAGGGTTGGAACAGTTCCACCCAAAATTGCCCCCAATATCAGGAAATCCACGATATTCCATATGTCAAATATATACGCGTTCGGAGTGAACATAAATCCATCGGCGATGATTTTGACGGCGAACTCAATGACTAAGACTAAAGCGAACGCTGCTTGAGCAATCGTGTACCATGGGAAACGAACCTGGGGGTGATTCGAGACGTAATGTTCCTGATAGATAGGATTGGCGACGCTAGAGACTACGATGCCACCCAGCACAGCTGCCAACAAAAACAGTTGAAAACACAGTTGAGCCCAGAAGTCGGGTGGCATTCCGTAGATCCTGTCACCATTCTTCGGCGCGACCATTCGTTGACACGCACGACGAAGTAGGTGACGTTGGGAAAATACCCAGAATGTTTTGTCGTACGTTGGATGCTGGGCAATGAATTCCTCTTTCATGGCCCGCTCTTCCTCAGCAGCGTCATTGCTGTCTTCGGCAGCATGGTCGGCGCTGACTGCAGCTAAGATATCACTGGGAAGGTCGACCCACTGGTAACGGAAACAAGAGGCAGAGAAATATGAGTTGGCTCACAGATGTCTTTCAGTGTCATCGACAGGTGCTTGGGAAGGTAAGGACGGTCGCCGTGCATGTCGCACGTTTGCCAATTCGATCTCTTCATGTCCATTCAGTTCAAACAGACGCTCCAGATACCCTGCAACGCCTTGACGGTGTTGGGCACCTTCAAGGGATTGCTCCACACTGGGAATCTAAGCGCAACAATGAGCAGCGGAAGCCAACAGTCCACCGACACCTACGTGGGCGTGCTCTGCCCCGCGATTTGCGCGATTGGGTTGGACAAGGGATTTTTGCATAGGCAATACGAGTTTTGATGGGAGGGACTCCACAGTAACGAGTTTTGGATTAGCCCTTAGATATCGGTATAGGTTAAACCTCTCTATCCATGTGTTTCCGTCGGACGTTGGCGCCGCCTTCCTCACAAAGGTGCGCACTTGTTCGGCACGCTTTTCTTCCTCAGCAACTTCGAAATTCTAATGTACTGCTCATGAGCTGACTTAGTCGACGTCGGAAAAGCAAATGACAGCACCTCGTTGATTACTGCAATGAACATTTGCAGCATAATAACTAATTCCAAGTGAATGGTTGTCGATCCAAGGTGTTTGGGAAAAGGGGCTCACGATTTGCGAAAAGAAACCATCCGGAGAGAAACAAGATGGCAATTGCAGATTGCTTGAATGTTACCTCAGCTGTACCCGCGCTATATAGAACGGTCGTCCAGTTCTCTGAGCTAAAAATCTGCCCTATAATTGGTCAAAGCACTGCAATAGAACAGCCCGCTCATACCTGATACATAGAAAGGAACGCGTTAACGATCTGGTAAAAATTCATCTCTGCCGACGCAGGAGGTACATCTCCGCGAAAGAGCTGCACCGCCACCAAACCCCCAATCAAGTTGGTCATCAGTAAGAACAGCGTCATGTTGATGAGACCATAAAGATTCCCAAAAACTTGCAGCTGCGGTGTGAATGTCAGTGTGCGTTCTAGAGGCAAGAATCAGAAGTGATACCAATAAGGGGCGTATCCCAGGAACTGCAAGGATGACGCGATAAAATCTCCCCAACTGGAATATTGTAAGCCATGGATAGACACCCGAGTTTTTAATGCCAGGAATTTGAATGACCGAGGATGAAAAGGCAAGGAATAAATCCAGCATGTTGCGTTTTAAACGGAAGAACACCCGCCAATCCGGTAGATGGCCGAGGATACGCCAAATGATTTCGACATCAAACGCCAATGTAATGTAGAGTTCCACCGCCCCTGCGAGATATGAGTGACAGTCGACATAAGACAAGACAGTAAGCTTACTGAGCAACTTAATATAACTTTGAGATGAGGTAGATGTTTGTGTAGCCTGGAATCCCAGGCTAACAAGTGCCAAAAGAGTCCATGCAAGTGATGTATACTCATAAAATTTCAATACGGGTTTACCAACACTGGCGTTCGTCGCATCCACCATCGTCCAGCCTTCATCATGTTCGTCAAAAGTGGGCCCGGTCCTTCGCCCAAACATCAGAGGGATATGGCTTAAATCCGAACATGACATACTTTTTCGCACCGAACGCACTCTTCTTCGTCTCTTCCCTAATAGCTGAAAATGTGTTCGTAATGACGGCGACAAATAAATTAAGAAGCCAAAAATTGATGATGATGACACCAATAATGAAATAAAGCGCTGATATAAAGAACTCAGCATCCATGATTTGATACATCACGGGCGCCCAGGTGTTTACGCTGGCGACAATTATCACCTGAAGTGACGCATAAACGATGTTGTCAAAGCTCTGCAGATTGTTGTAGGGATTTTGGTCGCTGGACTACGGAAAGGTGGACTGGTGAATGTGGGCATTGGAGCATGGGAAAATGGGGGCCCACATTACAAGTCAGACCTAAAGGACAAACATATCCTTTGGTGTAATTCGTAGGCTGTCCGTTAACAAGGTAGCCCAAAGTGTCGTACGTTGTAGGGTCAATAAAGCCCCCGCAACTTGATATTGGGAGGTTTGAGATTTGGGCTCCATCAACAACTGGATCGAAGTCAGTGTAGATTCGTGCAATATTCCTGCGCATTACCTAATTGACAGGTGCGACGGAAACTGCCTTTGAACGATTGGACACCGATTATTCTAACTAAATTGGTAATAAGGAAGTTACCAATCACATAGTGTGAATACCTACGAGAACAGTATCATTGCGAAAAGAATGAACATCGCCACTCGGACCAGTAATGGCGCAGCTCTCTTGAGGGATCGCATTATAGTCTACACATAAAGAAGATTCAGCAATTGGCGACTGACAACAATGTAACACCTACTTCGGTACCACTCGTCATAGACAACAGACGTGAGACACGTAGAACACTCAATGCCCGAAAAATATAGATATGGCGGCTGCCGGTCGCTTCGACGTGCGTTACCGACAAGATGAACATGATCCAAAAACAAACAACAGAAATGAAGTCCACCCTATTCCAAGAATGTCTAAGATACGGGCGACCCTGCTTAGCAAGACCCCGTTGCTTTTCGATTGCCAGCTGGAATGGGGCTTCTAGCCTGGTAGCACCTCGTGTGTGATGCGGATCCGAATTCTCTGTTGCTAAAATCCTCCATATTGACCGTACCGGACCCGACGTAGTGGGGTTGGAAGACTCAGAGGCCACGGCGATGGGCCGAGACGGTTGAGTAGACTGGTTTTGATGCGCATCCAAGGGCACTGGACTACGTGGGCTCCACGGCATCATTTCAGAGATCAGCAACCTCGCTTTATTCCTGGTGGCATCTCTCCAGTTTTTATCGGGATCTACAAAGAGCCCAGAAATGACGATACGAGCGAAGCTCTCTAGTCTGAGGTAGTTTCAGTCAATTACCATCGAATAGCAGAATGGAAGAACATACGAGTAGAAAACAAATAAAATAAACAAAGTATAATCCGCCCAATTGTTAAAATATCCATTTGGACGTGGACAAGGGGCGGAGGTCTGCACTGAGCATATAGCGTTGCTAGACTGAGCAATAAGCACAATAGCATGGAAAATGATAAGGCAAAATATAATAGGCTCTGTCCATCTGGAAAGAGCTCTTAGTTGGGGTTGGGACCACGACAAGTATGACCCACGGTAGTTGCAGGAAGTCGAACATCGACCGTCGTATTGAACTGTACGGGCCAAATAACCCAAGCGTATACCCCCGCAATGGTGTCCCCCAAGGTTTGGGAGACTTTGCTCAGGAGTCTGATTTGTGGTAGCCTCGGGACTGTCCTTTAATCGAACGTGATGGTCTTTCGTTCCTGTGCTCGCAAGGTCGACCACACGAACACTGACATGTCGTAAATTCCTTTTCACTGCCTGAAAAGCACTTCCCCCAATGGATGCGGGACGAAGAGGCGATTCCCCTGCATAGTGCTGTCGCTTTCTGGTAGATACACGTAAACCCTGCTCAGCGTCATCCTCCGAATCGGGAAGATGGTGCCCCCCTGTGAGACGCTGTTCGTCATCAGCCAGTCCCCCTCGAGTAGCATAATCAACGAGGCTTGTTTGAGAAGCTTGCGGGTAGGTGTATGGGTCGGGTACAGGCCGCTCATCCTCAAATGGATTATCATAGTCAAGGTTGCGAGGGCGAGGACTAGGGTAAGCGCCACCTAGCGGGTCCGACATCCGAGGACGTTCGTCTCCCTCGGTTCGATTCCAGCTAAGGCGGCGCGAAAGACCTGCAGTGTTGGGAGATGAGGGTGAAGCTCCAGAAACAATCGCGGGTGGAGTATGAAGCCTTAGTGCGCTTGAAGGTTGCTCGCTCATATGCAAACGTATCACAACTCAAGACAGACGCCGGATGTGCGGAAGATGAACGCAAAGTATACCAGAATCCAAAAGCTTAAGCGCCCGCGGTTGCTGCAAGGCGGTTGCTGCCGTAGAATAGAGCTGTGCAATCCCTGAATTCCATACTACTGAAGCGCCCACTCTTCATTCACCGCAGTGTGGAAGACACATGACGGTTAGAAGGTACATACAGACAAAGAATCACCATACGCATAATATACAATCAGCAAAATCCCTCCATGATTGGTGAAAATATACATTCACACCAAGATTCTGTGATGACGCTCTTGCCCTAATAAAATCGACACAAAATTCCTTGTCCAATCGACTAAGAGGACTTAGGCCAAAGGCATAAATCATTCTGGGCGATACAGCTATGTCGCAATGGGGTAAGCGAGGTTGTGTTCTATCACTCCATTCGCTCAGGATGTCATCTACTTGCGCTATCCATGAACCAACCCGTTGGTGAAGGACCGTAAGAAGACGCAGGACCGAAGATAAACTCTGGGAATCGGTAGATGTGATGTCAGCAGAATCAGGAAGTAAGGGCGACAATGTTGGTGAGGCCAGCTGGGGTGCCCGTGGCAGCATAGAACGGGTAACTCCTCGGTTTGACAGATATGGCATCGGGAGGCCAAGGAAAAGGTTGGTAAGCGCTACACACCACTGTTCATATAGATCAGGTGTGGGGGCTGATTCAGAACCTTGCCTGGAGGTTGATGATAGAATAGCAGTGAGGTCAAGCCAGGTTCTGATGTCACTAAATGTGAAGCGTATCGGGTTCAGGCGTGCCCCATATTGTAGACCCACAGATCGACTTCTTGCAGCATACAACGTAGGCCGGTGAGCCAGTGGCTGGTCTTCTGTGGGTGCATTGAGGTCTATGATCAAATCGTACGTTGTCGTCTTATCGAAAAACAGCTTGTCGGTTGTGCCTGTAATCATCGGCATCAGCATCAAAGGCACCAAATGAATCATTTGCCCTACAGGCTATCCACCCATAGCCTCTTGATGCTTCCAGCGCTAAACGGTCTAGATCCGTCAAACCCACCATCCCCAAAATTGTGACCGGAGGCTCGGATGCTGCTTCTCGTTTCTGATGACAGACTTGTGAAATCATCATAGCCATCAAACACGACAACTCCGTGGCAGGATGCGTATATATCATGATCCGCTTCCTGGCCAATACATATTTGAAAACAGTCACTGTGCTTGGTCCTAATATATTTATCAGCAGTGGTAGACGATGAAGGGGGTGATCTGGCTGTCCAATACAGTCAGGCCTAGCGGTGAGATAACGATGCACAACGCACATGGCGGGACAGCTCTGTGGGCCAGTCAACCCACGGTCCTTCGGTATTCGTCGCCGATTGTTTATGGTCCTCATAATAATGAGCGAGAATCTGACGATTATCTGGACAATTGTCCAACTCAGATGAGAGAGCATGAAGATGTTTCAGATGCCGCCATGGCCTGGGTCGTGTTGATTTCTCTGAAAACATACGTTACACAACGCGCCAGCAACAAAGCAACTCTGGACGCTTACCAACCAGGAGACCGATGGCACTGAACCTGGCACCCCGCAGACCCTCCTCCTCAGTCTGGCGCCGTCGATAAACACAGACACCTTCATAACCATCGCGAGATATATAACTGTTAGGAATAAGCGTAATGAACCAGATGCCAACCAGAATTACTCACATAACATCCTTCTCCACCAGGTGCAAACCACTGGGGAGGCATGAATACTCTAATCCATCTAGATCGATGTGGTCCTGTTTCAGAAACCAGTCTATGATATTACCCTATGAGATAGTCAACCACAATTTCCCCTCCATATTCACGCGGCTGCAAACCTTGGTTATGTGGAATGAGCAATGGAACAATGCGACAACCTGAAACGAAGAAAAAAATCATCATCTTGAGGTAACATCCCCTCAGGCATATAGATCACACATCTGAGAGACCCTCATCTTCCATTCTAAGCACGACCCTGGGCCTGAGGTGTCTCCGTCAGAAGAAGGAGAGCTGACGTAAGCCAAGTCAGTCCCCGTGCCACCGGAGACAGCTTGCGCAGTGCTATTAGTATAACGATGTCCACATTATCGGTACGAGGATGTTTACAATCCGACGTTCTTGATATCAGTTAACTGGCTTGATGAATCGCACGATCCACAACTGCAGACTTTTGGAAAAGGAGCTTTACGAGTAGCCAAGAACTATACGAAAGGATACAGCGAAGTTCAAGCCAAAGTCAGGGAGGCGACAAGCAATGATCCCTGGGGGCCCAGTGGCACCCAAATGAATGAATTAGCCCAGCTCACCTACAACCAGTATGTCGTTTCTCGTACCGTGTGATCGGCGTTGCCGATAACTTAACGTCAGGAACGATTTCGTGGAGATCATGGAGATGCTAGACAAGCGACTCAACGACAAAGGGAAGAACTGGAGACATGTCTTTAAGGTTCGTGACGCGGTTTCCCTGATACAAATCATGCACCGACTTTCCTGGATCTAGGCACTCACCGTTCTTGATTATACTCTCCATGCTGGATCAGAGAACGTTGTTCTTTATTTCAAGTACACCTTATTTATTTCAGCAGAGATACACTCACTTATTGTTTGATTGCACAGAGATAATATTTACATTATCAAGACACTTAAGGAATTCCAGTATATCGATGAAGAAGGGAAGGATCAAGGCGCAAACGTTCGTCAGAAGGCAAAAGATATCACTAATCTGCTTATGGACGATGGCCGTCTGCGTCAAGAACGCAAAAGCCGCGCACACATGCGGGACCGTATGGCCAACGGTCATGGCAACAATGACGGAGACGACGACGACCTAGCTCCTCGGCAGAGCCAAAGCACGCCCCCTACTCGCTCTAAGCGTTCCAATAAGGACGAAGACGAACTGAAACGTGCCATTGAAGCAAGCAAGCAGTCATTAGCGGCTGAAAATACCCGAAAAGCGGAGTAAGCAGTTTATCGTGCCATTTGCTATCATACATATGTTTATTCCGTGACAGGGAGGACGATTTGCAGAAGGCTCTTCGTCTGTCCCAGGAAGACGAAGCAAAGCGGCTCAAGACGTTAGAAGATGCCAATTCAAGAGCCCTTTTCGATGACCAGAATCAGCTGTAAGATTATATCAAATATATTGCAACCCGACCCTTGACAGCGGACTTTCCAGGAATCCTTTTCCTCTCGTTGATTCTTCGCCTCAATCCCAAATAACGGCAATTCAACCCCAATTTACCTCCTTCAACCCATACGCCCAACAAATGCAACAGCAGCAACTGCAGGAAGAGTATTTAAGACAGCAACAAGAGTGGGCCCTATTGGAACAACAACAGCAGGCGCAGGCGCAGCAGCGTCAGCAACAGGAGGAGTGGCAGCGTCAGCAAATACTTCTGCAGCAGCAACAACAGCAACAAGAGGAGTGGACGCGCCAGCAACAAGCGTTGCAATTCCAGCAGCAGCAGCAGTGGCAGCAGCAACAGCTCTTACATCAGCAACAGCAGCCACTCCAGCCTCAGCACACCGCTTTCGGCTCCAAGAACCCATTCGCTTTCAGCCAATCACCCGCAACCGCGACACCACCTCTGCCACTTTCAAGCTTCAAGCCGCCTTCCCCTGTGCTGGAGCAATTTTCTTCCGAGCCTCCGAGCCCTACGGCCGCGAACACACGCGCGAATGCAAGGCGACCATTTGTGGAGGATAGCAGGCACACTCAATTGGCATCACTCTTGGCAAATAGGTGTGCCCCGCCTCTTACTCCACGTTATCGCATATTCATGTATTGCCTCTGCACTTCAGGGATGATGGAATCGACACCTTCGGGAATTTCGGTCAATTGCGCCTGGGCCACCAACATGGTGGGCAAGCCCCTCTCATTGGCCAGCGAACGGGATCAAATCCGTTCCAACAAAGCCTGCAGCGATCCCAGACCGACAACGAGCAACCTTTTTTCACTGTTTGATCATTGCGTTACGTCTCGGCGAGCACCAATGAACCTCCAGTTTCTGGTCGTGCCGCAACCCCCTATGTTCACATTCCCGTTGTCTTGGCTTTACTGTATAAGAACATAATGCTACCCCCATTTCCTGCCACCTACTCGATCGACAAGATAAAACGGCTCCTCACGTAAACTGCCATACTTTATCATGGCTGCGGCCAAACAGAGCCATCCCCAAAATCAGTTCGCCTTGCACGATCTACGCTTAGAAATTGGCCGGAATATTCACCTGGCGAGAGTGGTTCAAAAGCCATATCCCCTAACATATGTGAAACACTCACTCTTATCAATATCCTCTCCAGAGTCTTCCTCTTCCCCTTCCGCTTCAGCTTCTACCCACGAATCTTCCCGCGGGTCCCGACCAGGCCCTTTCCAAGGCTCTCTAACCTTGAGATCTTTCATGAGCCTGCTCACAGACTCCTCCTGATGATCCCTCAGGATGTCTTCCTATTTGAGAGAACGTCAGTGACACGCTGCTTGTAGCAAGGATAGACCAAACCCTTTGCTTCATGAGGCGTTCATTCTCTGGCCTGTACTCACTGAGACAACGTTGGGTGAATCATTAAGTGACGAAGCATCGACTGAAACTCACTTCTCATACTCTATCCCAGCCTCGTCAACAGCCTTAAAGAAGTCCGCCACCCCTTCTCCTGTAACTGATGAAACCCCAACCGCCTAAATGGATGTGAGTGAGGCGACATAAGTGATGCAATGCAAACGTACAGTGAGGTGCTTATAAAACTCATCCAACACTAGGCTCATGCTTGTCATTAGACTGTCCATGTACGTCGGTTCGCCATTCCCATTCGGACCATCTACCTGGCTGCCTCTCTCCGCAAGAGCCGCTTGGAATGCCTCGAAATCCTTCATCCACCCCACAGCGAAGTCATGGGGTGTGACGTCTGTTTTGTTGAAGACAAGAACGAAAGGGAGTCTTGTCTTGTACAAGATACTGTGTGAGCAACAGAGTAAGTAAGTGCTCTTCGCTCCACAGTAGACGCTGCCCACCTACAGGCGTACAACATGTTTGACATGAATGTTGCCGGAGCAACTGACCTTGGTGTGTCGATGATGTATGCGACCACCGTCGGCAGGGATGATGCGATGGCATCGGTGATGATAGCACCAGAGGCAGACCATGTGAATATTTCGATTTGCCCAGGTGTATCCAGTATAACATAACTAGAGTATGATGAGATGAGGACGCTGCGCCAGAGTTCAGGTTAAAGAAGTCTGTACTCGACTGTCTCGGCTCTCTTCTCGATAAGATTGAGCACCTGGTCGAATTTAGTCGTGAACAAATTAAGGGAAGTGAGGATGCCACCGTTAGGACCTAGATTATACCTAATCGGAGGTCAAGAGCAGGGATTCAAGAAAAATACAAACTCATACTGTTTCATTACTTCTTCATAGTTTACGGTATCTCTTATGTCAATGTTGGCATCGAAAGGTACATGGGCCACAGCAGGATCAAGGTTAACGATATAGGGTGGGGAGTTGCGCTGGTGCAAATGGGCATTTATACGTTGGACGAATGTGGTCTTGCCACTGCCAGCCATTCCAATTGTGATAATCACGATAGGCTGTTTCTTTCCTGATTTCACTTCATTTTTTAGCACGTTTTGCGTTGATGAAGACGCGGTGGAAGCCATGAAGAACCTTCCTAAAGATCAACTGCGTTTGATTCCGAAACCAAAACCACTTACGCATTGACTTCCGACCAATGTCCAACGACCCTGAAAACAATACACAGACTGCAGGAGGGGGAAGAACCCTAGGAGGAGCTGCGGAACCGCTTCCCGCAGACTGGGCACGATCGGCCTCACAAGCACCTCGGTTTAGCCGGATCGGGCAAACGACGTCGTAAGCCCTTCTTCATCAGAAGTGGATCGGAAGAGCCCATATACCCAGTTTCTTAGGAGTTCGCATACCCCTTCGTCGGGAGGGAGAATCGCTGGACTTCATGATCTCCGTAGTAGTCCTGCACCACGAGGGCCACCACTTGGTGGATCTGATGATGATTCCGATGAAGAAGGTGCTGGAGGCGAAAGCTGGTTCGCTGGAGGGGAGAGAAGGTAACTTACGTTCCTTCATATCGAGAAACTGCTGAACATTGCTACTTCCCGCAGTGGGATTAATGTCGAAAACCCTGACAGGCCAGGTGGACCTCCCGGTGCAAATAATATGGTTCGCGAGATCCTCCGAAGAGCCGCACAGTATGACTTTCGTTCCGAAATTTGTGCAATCACTTATGTCTCCTCATCTAAAGAGCACCGAGGCCGGAGGAGCCGGCTCCAAGAAATGCATTCTTTGGCTCTGGTAATACTCTGGGCTCGGATGAGGTGCCTTCCTCGTTCATTCCTGATCCTGAGGAGGTAGAGCAGGAGACCGCTATCCGATATCTTACATTCTGGAAAAACGGCTTCAGCATTGAAGACGGTCCTCTTATGGAATATGATAATCCGGAGAATCAACGAATCCTTGAGGCAATCAACAGCGGGTTGGGATTTATCATCAGCATCATCGTTGCCCATGTCAACTAACACATTCTCTAGCAATGCGCCTCCTTCATATTTGAACGTTCAAGTCGGTCAGCCTGTAGAACTTCGCGTTACTCGCCGAGTGGACGAAGAATATGTTGCGCCAAAGAAGCTCGGGAAGGCCTTTTCAGGAGCAGGTCACCGACTAGGGGGGATTGTGTCCACTGAGTTGTCTTCGTCGACACCACAACATGTCCCCGGAGCCTTTCCATCCCAACCTCAGCCCCCCACACCCTCCAACGAAAGCACTGTGGCAGGCCTGACGACAAGGTTTGAAGTGGATCAAACGCAGCCTACGACCAGTGTGCAGATAAGGTTGGCCGATGGTACAAGGTGCGAGCAAACTTCGACATGAAAGTTTCTGCTCATAATTCTTCATCTCAGGCTTGTGGCTCGTATGAATTTAACCCACACTGTAGGCGATGTCCGGGGATTTATCAGGGCGTATGTTACACATTTTAAATGGGTTGGATCGTATTCTGAGTGCGCTGCTTTTAGATCCCGTCCTCAGTCGGAAGCGCAGCCTTTTACCATCGGCACTACATTCCCTAACCGTATCCTGGAGGATGATGGTCAAACGATCGAACAAGCAGGACTCGTCAACAGCGTCGTGGTTATGCGATGGTCATAAGAACAGTGCTACATGCTATCCCTGATGATGTCATAACGATGAGCTATAATTGACAATGGGACAGTCCAAGCATCAGAGGAGTTTGATTATGCCTTCAAAGCAGTCATTCAGGGATTGACAGGCCGTAAGCAAAAAAGCATAATACGTACGGGGATACCATCAGCTTCCATAAGTTCCCATTCACGATCACGGAATCGCCTCGCCTCGCGCTTTCTTCGTTTGCTAATTCGCTGGTCACGAATGAAGCGCGATATCTGCCCAGCGATAACACAATATCATCAAGGTTATCGAGCTACTCACAAGAGTACTAACCTTGAACAGACAAAAGAGGGCAGTTGATATTAAGACGAGTACACCACCGATTGAGGCTGTCAGCACCACCTAGAATGACATTTATAGACACAGGTAACTTGGCAGTAATCGCTCACCTTCGAATGAAACGACCCTGGTACTTCCGTTGGGGCAGGCTCATTTCCAGTCGGTGATGAGCTAGCGCTTGACGCTGACGTGGACATTCATCCAGCAAGCGGTAACCCCAAGTGCGGCGTCTCGGGTTTTGCAGCTGGAATCAATTCAATTGGGCGACAACCCAATTTTCTCGATGTCAACACTCTCAAATACAATCGCGGCTTCGAAATGCCCCGCGACACACAAGTGAGGGGTCAAAAAGACAAGGGAAAGAGTGGCGCGTCACAACGACGACAAGATTCTTCTCAGAATGTGTCTCAAAGTCGGCGGAGACGCGACCGGGAAGAAAGTGACGATGATGATTTGGAGGAAGAGGATTCAGGCACCTCTGATGATGGCCCGAGTGTGAGCGCCGATATGTCTTTTGGACACCGATGCCTCTCTGACGCGTAAACAAATGCACCTAGGATATAAAAAGTAAAGCGTATGACCTTGTTCGAATGGCCCTCTTCGCAGAAAACAGCAAGACATCGTTGAAGAAGGACGACATAAATAAAAAGAGTAAGCCAGAACAAGTTGGATCTATGCGGGAAATTTCTCACGAGATCCCAAGTTATAGGGTCTCGGGCGAGAATGGTTAACTATGTCTTTGAAGAAGCGCAGCAGATATTGAATCAGACATTTGGCCTTGAACTTGTCGAGCTCATGACTCGCATCGAAAGAGATCAGGCGGCATCGCTAGATGATGTGAAAGGGAAGAAAAAAGGTACATCTTTGAGTTCCGGTTTCCCCTTGCCTGACGACCCTGCCTCTCAGAGACCGGCTCGTCGAAAGCTTACATTCTACGCAGCACGCTTCCTAAGGCGTTGATTGAAGCAGCTATGGAGCCATCTCCGATTATTAGGGAGGCTCTGCTCGAACAAGTCGAAGAAGAGGAGGACGAGGAGAATTCGGCACCTCTTGACGATACTTTGATTGCTTGGAGGGCTGCCGACGATCCTGCATCCATAGGTATCCTTCACGTGGTACTCGCTTTAATTATGGTGAACGGCCGTTCCATCCCAGACCGTGTGTGCCAGTCCGCTTGTCGCGCGACTTCCAGACTAATGATATTTTCTCCCTATTTTTTTGGATAGCTCAACTACGTGCCCAGCTCAAACAATTGAAACTCCATCCTGGTGTCCCAATCCCTGCTTCAGCAGGGGCCACCCACAAAGGGAACAGTATTGATGTTCTTCTGGCTTCATTTACCAAATCTGGCTATCTTGATAGACAACGTAATCCCCTTGCCGGAGGAAGTGCTCCAGGTGCGACGCAGGGGCGAGGGAGGAAGAGGGCAAATGATGATGATGATGGGCGCGTGGACGATTATGAGTGGAAATGGGGCAGCCGTGCATTCGCTGAAATAGGCGAAGTCGGCGTTGCGGAATTTATTCGAGACTTTATGGGGGAGCGCTTCAGCCAGAGGGCTATCGAAGGAGAGGAAGGAAGTCCTCGCGAGGAAGGTGCAAAGAGCAAAGAACAGGAAAAGTATGAGGAGGTGAGATGACCAAAGTACCTCGGAGTCCTGATTTGCACTGACTTGTTTTCGGAGGCCGTATATAAAGATCTGGTGAGGAGTGCAGGCGGCAAACTGATTGAAGTAACAGGGGGAAGGGTTCGCCAAGACGCAGATTAGATTCTTTCAATCATTTCTAGCAGTACATGTACGTTACACATAGTCTTACTTTTCTCGTCTTCATATTCTCCATTAGCGCGTAGATCTCGGCATGCATTCGCAACGCCTTGGCAACCTAACGTCCCCCCATTCCCGAATGCGGCCGGATGGGTCCATAATTTTTCACCCGTATGCATCATGCCCGGACGTATCGTCCAACTCTATGCCAGAAGAGCCGTTCATCTGTCTCGTCATCCCTGCTCCAAACTTCCTTCTCCACCCATATATCCATATCATTGATCAATCTATCCGAAGGGACATCCATTCTGCAGCCGTCGAAAAAGAGCGTCCAAATTGGCGCCCAGCGAGTCTGCCATCGTCTCACGTCGGGTCGATTGCTCCTCACGTGTTCGAGGAAAAGGAGAATCCCCCCAGGCCGGAGCAACTGACCGATGAACTGGGTTATCACGGTTTCCGCGGAAGGAATACTACAGAACGTTAGAATGCATATGATGGTGTCGACACCGTTATTGATGTGATGATCACCCAATGACTTGAGGATATCAGAGGAATTTTCTGCGCCAAGTGGGATTAGAATGAACGATCCACTTGCTTCATTGTAACCGTACTTGGCGGCAGTAGCACGCAAGACAGGATGGAAGAGCTCATTCGGTTCTACAGCAATGTATGTCGTCACCTTCGTGCGATCGAAGTAGGGATTGTGTGTCCATGTCCTTGAGGGGCTTCCGTGAGTCTCATGGGCCATGCCCGCCGGGAAAAATGCCTCACGAACCTGCCCCCGCTTCCAACACCACTCCAGTGGCGCCGGGTGTGATCAGACTCTGTTTGAGAATTTTGTTGTGCTCGTCAAGGGGTGTGGCAAGTTTGTCCCAGAGGAAAGAAAAGAACACTTGAGAAAGGTGATAAGGGTGCAGAAGCAGCAGTGGTCTTCTGCATATTTCCTTCAGCGTCGGGACCAAGGCAAAGCCAACGGCGATTCTGAGATCTACCAGTGGCAGGAAGATATCTGGAAGCCTCATCAACCTAAATTTCGCTCAGAACTGTGGGCAGCGAAGATCTTGCAAAGATCTTGGCGATTGAGATGGCGAGGGTGTTGAGCTCTTCAGGTTGGCTGAAGCCAGGAGAAGAGCTGGAGACTCACGCAAACAAGTTGCTGGCCAACAGATACTCGATTGAAGGGCAATGCAAGAAAAGCTATCGATTTAACTACTTAGGGGTGACACATGACACAACGGTGTGACATCTGCGTAGTTAACTTTTTTCCAGTGGCTCAAACTTGTGGTTTTCGCGGCACGTTCAATCGTCCGAATGGTGGATGCGCCCCGACCTATTCCAATGGAATGCGTGCCATAGGAGTTTTGTTTTTTTGGTGGGTGAGGGGAGTTCATTCACTCCGGCCCGGTTTATTAATTAGGAACGGCCAACGATAATGAACTCTTTGGACTTAACTGAATTGTGGCGGAGTTAGACCGAGTGTCATGGTTAAAAGCCGTCCTGACTGTCACCCAACAGCAGTCAAGGATGCAAGGGCGGCTCAAGTTGGAACACCTTCCCTTGGACGTCCTGTGCGAGGTTGCTCACTGGCTAAATGCGCGGGACCTCATAAGGCTTTCTCTGGTGTGAATCCTCGTCCTTTCACTTCGTTGCAGCCGTCCTGACCTCTGAACAGGTGAATGCTTCTTTGCATCAGCGCATACTTAACGACGGGTCTATTTGGCATGGCCAGATTCAACAGATGGTCCGCAATCGATGTCTCCCACCCAACACGTTCAAGCCTCTGGGACTTCCACCTGATTCTTTGCAGATGATTGCTACTCGCCCTTACAGACTACTTCGTGCCATCGAGACTAAGCGCGCCCAGGACGGATTGTTGCTTCCTGACCTCGCGCTCCTTTCTTCCAGTATTTCTTACTTTCATGGTGCTCCTTCCTATTCGAGAATTTTCTTCAGCACTGTCTTACCTGGGTCGAAGTGGCTGTTGGCTGGTATCGGGAACGACGCACCATCGATACTCTGCTGTTGGGATCTTGAATGTGTCAGTAAACGTCCAGAAACTTATGCTCTCAGGAAACCGCTGGCCATTTTTGAGGAGATGGATGACCTTCCCGTAATCGTGGCGCAATATAGTGAAACCGGACCTTCAGTAACTGTAATGGCTCTCACCTGCGATGGTGACGGACAGTGAGATTCCGCTTTCTCAAGCTAACGGATGCCTGGCTGCTTAAATTTGGAAACTTGACGCAGATATGATTTCGAGATATTGCGTCTAGCCTGGGCCCTGCCGACAAATGAAGACGAGATGGGCGCTTTCTTCATCCCCCTCGCTCGACTCGTCCCCGGGAATATCTTTGTACAATATGCGTTTCTCGATGGGGATTACATCCTTGCAGGCTTCCGAAGCTTGTGGATTGTGTGGAATTGGCGGCGAGACGAAATGCTCAATGTGAATCTTGAGGTTAGGCCCCATTTCCCCAACTCCTATCCATCGCTGATCGTCCCCCCAGTTTGACGACGTTGTACACGCAGTATTTCTCCCGCCGTATCTTATAACCCTATCGTCTATCGGAGAATCCTGCGTCTACTGGATCCCCCCCACCAGCACTACGGGGAACGATTCTCCTGTGTTATCTGTGAAATCACTGGCAAAATCTCCTCCCTACGGAAGGGTGAGGTCTGTAGTCACCCTTCAGTCATGGATCCCTCCAGATCTGCGGAGATCAACGAAGATTTGCCTAAAGACCACGGTTTCTGAAGAAACTCCCCAACGGATAATCCGAGTTGAATCCAGATATGCCAGCTCTACTAAGATTCTGGAGTGCCCATCTGACACATACGATCCAGTGGCTTCGGAAGGACGTGATCCAAAGCTTTTGCTTCCGCGCCTTGTGTATCGTGCCCGAGGCTCCCTTGACTGGAATCCTACATACACTCTTTCGTACGGTATGCTTATGGAACGCGGTTTGACAGCGGATCGTTCCCCGTCCTCCCCATTTCCTCGACTTTGCCCTACCCTAATATTCGAATGCCACTCTCTCGATCACTATAAGAATCCACTGCGGTCATGTAAGCGATGGAATCCTGTTGGAGGAAGGATAGTTCTGGAGACTATGTTTGACCGTGAGGATAGGAGAGCCATCACTGACGGGTCGTGTTTGGTTTCACTTTGTTTTGTTTCTGGGAGAGCGGTGATCATACGACCTTCTAGGAGATGCGTCGAGGTTTTTCAGTTCGATTGATTGTCACTCTTTGGATGGCACGGTTGGTTCGCTTGGGTATTGTCCACCCGCTGCGATATACATGTAGTGATATACATGTAGTGATGATACGTTTTCGTCTTTTCCGCCAACGTCAAGGAACGAATCGTTGATTTGTGGTTTCGGTGAGATCCACGATCCACACCAAAAAAAACAAGAGACCAGGGCTTTCTGTCTCTTCGAAATGATCGTGAAGCCCTTACAGCGTAACGCGCAAACACGTAACTGCGTGCATAACTAGCTGGATAAATTGGTGGCAATCATGTAATTAGGAACGCCCAACGATAATGACTTGTTAGGTCATCCCTTGCATAACTCAATTGTGGCGGAGTTGGCCGAATGTCATCCGTCCTGAACTCAGAACTGTCACCCAGCAGCAGTCAAGGATGCAAGGGCGGCTCAGGTTGGAGCACCTTCCCTTAGACGTCCTGTGTGAGGTTGCTCACTGGCTGAATGCGCGGGACCTTATAAGGCTTTCTCTGGTGTGAATCCTCGTACTTCCTCTTCGTTGCAGCCGTCCTGACCTCTGGACAGGTGAATGCTTCTCTGCATCAGCGCATACTTAACGACAGGTCTATTTGGCATGACCAGATTCAACAGATGGTCCGCAATCGATGTCTCCCACCCAACACGTTCAAGCCTCTGGGACTTCCACCTGATTCTTTGCAGATGATTGCTACTCGCCCTTACAGACTACTTCGTGCCATCGAGACTAAGCGCGCCCAGGACGGATTGTTGCTTCCTGACCTCGCGCTCCTTTCTTCCAGTATTTCTTACTTTCATGGTGCTCCTTCCTATTCGAGAATTTTCTTCAGCACTGTCCTACCTGGGTCGAAATGGCTGTTGGCTGGTGTCGGGAACGACGCACCATCGATACTCTGCTGTTGGGATCTTGAATGTGTCAGTAAACGTCCAGAAACTTATGCTCTCAGGAAACCGTTGGCCATTTTTGAGGAGATGGATGACCTTCCCGTAATCGTGGCGCAATATAGTGAAACCGGACCTTCAGTAACTGTAATGGCTCTCACCTGCGATGGTGACGGACAGTGAGATCCCGCTTTCTCAAGCTAACGGATACCTGGCTGCTTAATTTGGAAACCTAACGCAGATATGATTTCGAGATATTGCGTCTAGCCTGGGCCCTGCCGACAAATGAAGACGAGATGGGCGCTTTCTTCATCCCCCTCGCTCGACTCGTCCCCGGGAATATTTTTGTACAATATGCGTTTCTCGATGGGGATTACATCCTTGCAGGCTTCCGAAGCTTGTGGATTGTGTGGAATTGGCGGCGAGACGAAATGCTCAATGTGAATCTTGAGGTTAGGCCCTATTCCCCAAATCCTATCCATCGCTTATCGTCCCCCCAGTTTGACGACGTTGTACACGCAGTATTTCTCCCGCCGTATCTTATAACCCTGTCATCTGTCGGAGAATCCTGCGTCTACTGGATCCCCCCCACCAGCACTACGGGGGCAATTCTCCTGCTTTATCTGTTAAATCACTATCAAAATCTTCTCCCTACGGAAGGGTGAGGTCTGTAGTCACCCTTCAGTCATGGATCCCTCCAGATCTGCGGAGATCAACGAAGATATGCCTAAAGACCACAGTTTCTGAAAAACTCCCAACGGATAATCCAATTGAATCCAGATTTGCCAGCTCTACTAAGATTCTGGAGTGCCCATCTGACACATACGATCCAGTGGCTTCGGAAGGATGTGATCCAAAGCTTTTGCTTCCGCGCCTTGTGTATCGTGCCCGAGGCTCCCTTGACTGGAATCCGACATACACTCTTTCGTACGGCATGCTTATGGAACGTGGTCTGACAGCAGATCGCTCCCCGTCCTCCCCATTCCCTCGACTCTGCCCCACCCTAATATTCGAATGCCACTCTCTCGGTCATGATAAGAATTCGCTGCGGTCATATAAGCGATTGAATCCTGTTGGAGGAAGGATAGTTCTGGAGACCATGTTTGACCGTGAGGATAGGAGAGCGATCACTGATGGGTCGTGTTTGGTTTCACTTTGTTTTGTTTCTGGAGAGCGGTGATCATACGGCCTTCTAGGAGATGCGTCGAGATCTTTCAGTTCGATTGATTGTCACTCTTTTGGATTTCTTGTTATGGCACGGTTCGTTCGCTTGGGCACTGTCCACCCGCTGCGATATACATGCAGTGATGATAATTTTTGTCTTTTCCGCCATTTAAGAAACGAATCGTTGATTTTGTGATTTTGGTGAGATCCGTGACACGTGTCGCGCACAAAAACCAAGAGACCAGCTAGGGCTTTCTGTCTCTACAAAATTCATTACATAATGATCATGAAGCCCCTACTGCGTGCATAACTGCATGATGGTTATTTTAAGAACCATGACACACTACCGGTAACGGATGTGGCACACATGAACTGTCAGAAGGTCTCAGCTTCCATGGATGGCTTTTAAGGAACTGGTGTCACATCAGTCAACTTCCACAATAATCCGTTGCTCAACTCAGTTGGAGGCGCATCACCGCATCCCAGATCCCCGCCATTTTTTCAGCGTCATCTTCGGCACGGTGCCTCTCGAAGAACCAAGGACAGTCATAAGATTCGCATTGGTTCCCTTCAATCGGAGGGATACCACTACAAGACCCGCATATGGTGAGTGCCGACGAAAGCTTGTACTCTGCGTCCCGCAGCCTTGTGGTCAACGACAGCAAAACCTCCTTTTTATTCGCTCTACATGAAGAGCACAACTCTGAAAGAGGAAGTATTGAGAGTATTAGGAAGGAAACATAGTGTGTCGAGCTCACCGTCAGCATCGGACAGTTTGCCACACGAGACACAGCTGAGCTTGCGAAAATGAGAATCAATTTTAAATTTAGCCCCTTTACTGGGAGACCTAATGATCTCCACAGGGCCCTCAGCGCTTTCTGCGCGAACGACCTTAGGCATAGTCTTGTACCAAAGAGTGACATCTGCGCCAATAAGTTCAAAGACGCGATTGATTGGCGGTATCAGGACTCTCTCGATGTAGTACACCGCATCAAGGTAGAGTGGCTCTTTCCTGATGAAAGTCTGAGGATAAGTGTGAGGCCTTCTGGAGTCGAAACTTACCCATCACGCTCATGCCAAATTACTTCATCTAGACTGTGCGCACGATCCGCAAGTCGGGTCTTTGGACTGCCTCTGGTAATAACATAAGGCACACGATCCCCGTAAAGCTCGTTTCTTGAATCTTTCTTGACTTGCAACGCTGCCACAACTGCACCAGGAACTGGAGGTGCGGATTCGCTGAAGTGCTAATGAGCTGCATTCACTTGAAAAGCAGCAAATGAGCAGACCTGTACGTTCCTAATCTGACTTCTTTCGAGAAGGCAAAGTCTTGTATAGAAACTTTTCCTGCGAGCAGACGAGTCCACATCTGAATGCAGTATTCTCTGACTTGACTAAGATCTTGTGTTCGAAATAGGATCCTGGGTGGAGTTAACATTCATAATTCGCAGATTCAAAGAACCGCTTTACTTCAGACAGGTCTCGAGCATCCTCGCTTGAGCAGGCACTCCATCACGCCGCACGGTCTCAATCCCCTTTGCGTCAAAGACGGGCACAACGTCATCAGGGCTTTCGTACTTGAACCCCACGTAACGCTTCTTTGCCATCAGTACACATGGAAAATACACCTTCAGCGGACCACTCAGGTCTCTGATTTCATGGCTGCCGGCCAATTAACGACCCACCTTCTCGAATTTAAGTTTGATAGGGTATGGATTTAATGCCGTAACCTTGTTCACGATATCCTGGCCAATCCGGAATGCTTCTGCTTTCGTTTTTCCGGGTAATGAGACAAAGAGGGAATCTGTGTCACCATAAACGACTCGACCCCCCCATGCAGGGGTCCCATCAATGAGATCGATAGCCTGGTAAGACTGTCAATCAACTGAATGCAGTGAACTTGGAATACAGAATAACCTTCTCTAACGTCTGTCGCCCAGATTCAACTATGCTATCGGCAATTTCTACGCAGGGCATCCGTCCAGAGAAGCTGGCACTAGTATATCCATAGGTGACGTTTGCTATGTATTTGAGGCTCAACTGTCTCGCATCAAGGATTTTCATCAGGGTCTAACACGGATTTTCAGTATGCTACAATACTCTGTGAAAAACACACGATAATGCCTTGTCTCCTTTGGCACGCTTCATAGCTTGCTTTACCATCACCCGTGTATCCAGAAGCTCTTCCAGCATTTTGGCCAGCAGGCTTTTGCGTACGGAGGGCTTGACATATATTAAACCGTTTGCTGCGACTAATGCGGTCACTCAGCGCAGAGACATCTAGTATTGCAACTCGTGCTTACTGTGAATGTAGTCCTTTAGGTACTCAATGAGCCCTTCCGGAAGGTTCAATTCCGTGATGCCCAATTGGTTTTTGCCTTTAAATAGTCGGATGCGTCCCAGACAAGTAGAATAGCAATAGTTATAAGCGATCATAACCGAAGGATAGAGGGATTGGAAATCAAGTACGAGGAGAGGGCTTTTGTAGAATGCGGATGAAGGTTCCCTGAGAACAAAGTTAGTTGATTCCCCGAAGCGGTCCAGCAGTTCTACTTACATAATCATTGGGATACACTCAGCGGCATTCTGACGACCCACCTGATAAATTGTTCAGCATTTACCCAACACCATCCACAAAGGAAATGACGTACGTCTTCTCGACTTGGAGAAATCAACACAAAATTTTCCGGCTTCGCAAGCCGAAACATAAAGGCTTCCACCTTGAACTGCGATCCACGCGTCAGGACTGAGAGGAAATCTACACCAAAGATCCGCGCGAATTCTCTACAAACACGAAAATGTCATGATACCAAAATGACAGATAAATAAGCCTACGAATTTTTAGTTATCACATCCATTTCGTCGATCATATCTATGACCACAGCCGTTCTCTCGTGAAAGTATTCGAATACTCGAGCCGTACGGGCGGGGATATCACTGTGGTACCATGCTCCAAGTGTACCACTGGAATATCGCGGCGTCCTGTGGAGTTGATGAACCCCCTGAAAATAGCTCCAGCCTAGGGTGCATACCGTCGTTGTAGGATTTGGAACACGTTGTTCTCGAAAGTATAAGATGTGAATGTTTGTTCGGATCGGAAAAGGGACCAAATGTTTAACACGTGTCTGCCCGTAGTTTTGAACATCGTATCGTGAGTTTTGGACCAATCAGAAGATGCACCGTGGCCTCGGCCCTCAGACTCTATGACCCTTGATACCATACTAGAAAGGCTCACAGCTAGGAACCGTAAATTGGTCGGTCAAAAACTCCCAGAAGAAAGATATCACGTCTCACAGAATTCATGCCTAACGCGTTCGGAGATATAACCCCATGAGCTATTCTGAAGTTCCCAACCAGTTAACACGTCTGGATCAAGTTCATGCACAGTATCCTCTAGAGCGTTGATTAAGCTCAACTCGTCGTCAACGATGTGGGTTCCAAAAAGCCCAAGACGTCTTTCTGTCACCGTGGCGCTTCGAACAGCTATTATACCGCGAATATAAGATGCTCGACGATCATCAGGGTCAATTGTCGACTGGTAGCAGTAGAAAACGGCCAGAATTGGATCAGTAACCGGGTCAGGAAGATTGTTTCCTGATGAACATGCTGCGGATAACGATGAACTCGGATAATGGAGGAAGCACACGATGATCGCCAGACATACCAAATATTTCCAATGCCATGACGGACATGCTCTGATTCTGACGTTTGGCGCCATGTGGAATGTGTGATTTCAGTTGAGGTGCCTGAGTAATTGGAGTCGGTCTGAAAATCTTCGGCCGGAACATCAGCGAGACTTCGCGATGTTGAACTTTTAACAATCACCTGCGATCTGTTCGGAACACGAGGCAACAATGGTGTATGGACAGATTTGGGGTACTTTCTTATCCAGTTGCGAACTTCGCTAGGAGGAGGAGGTTGGCCTGCATACTCCCATCCCACATTACCCGCACCCAAATCTTCAAACACGCAAGAAGTGTGTTGACCTATGACACTGTCGACCAAACCGCTCCCCGGGGCTATCTCATCATCTTCCCATTCCGGCAAGGAGGTAAGCCTGTTCCCGCTTATCAAGAAAGACCGTCCTGCTACTTCCATAGCGCGTGTGGGTCGATCTGCAGGACTGGAATAGAAAGGGTCCCCGTGGATGGCACTCGGAAGACCAAAGGAACCCCTTGTTGAAAGGAGTTCTTCAATGGTGGGAGCCGGCACACCGTAAATGAAGGCATCTTCAGCTAAACTTGGTGGAGGAACTAAAACACCGCGGAGCATGTCACGCGTGCTGACCGTTAGACCACTTGTTCCGATCGGCGCCACGCGAACCTACATGATGAATTCGACGGAGACGAGGCTCCTCTAGGACTTTCGCTCCATGATACGAGATTGCCTACTCGTCTGCGCTTTATAGAGCGATCACCACTGCCAACAGAGATGTGCTGCGACAAACTTGGTCCAGAAGAGGACGGTTGCGACAGAGGACCAAGACTTGAGGAGTGCTCCAATTTGGTCGGAACATAATTTCTTCATAGAGGGTTAAATCATCTAGAAGTTACACCACTAAAAGGTCTTACCTCTCAGACAAAAGGGCCCCAGAGCGGATCATCGAAGATTGGGACAATTGGTTCTTGGATGTATCCACTTTTGTTGGGACCTTTGGTGGACCGCCAGATGTGTTTTGAGCCGCAGTTGGCGAGGACGCGTGTCGTTGCAACACCTCGCCGCCTGAAGGTACTTCTTCCTTAGAGAAGTCGGGCGCTTTGATCGGCGTAGACGGTGCTGAATCCCACAGGGCGCTACTGGATTGCATTAGCTACAACGAATTAGCAAGAGGAAAGAGGTAACAGTGTAGTTCACCTTGTGATAGGTTTCGACGGTGTGCTGTCTGGCGTACCATCCTCGTTAAATTCCTCGCCCAGCGGGATTGCCTCAGCGGGGGTCTGCTCAGTTTGTTGCTCAAGTTCATCGTTTGTTGCGAATGTTTGCTCTTTGTTTAATTCTGCTTGGAAAGATTGTGTTCCAAGAAACTCTTTGTCCACCTGTTCTACAGGCTGCTCTTCTTCATCGCTTTCCAAGAAATCCGGCGGTGACTCAAAGGGATTCTGGGAAGTACTCTGGGATCCCGTCTCGAGCAGAGCTTCGGCAGGAGATTCTTGACTCGCTTCAGATGACGCCATTGGGGGCCTCAGCGTCCTGTATTTGGGATCCCAGAGCATCTCAACGCTTTCAAAAGTGCTCCAGGTGAGTGCCTCCCATGGCTCTGCAACACGTTCATGCCAACTAGCCCTCTCGTCCTCCATGCGGCGTTGCAAACCCTCGAAATCACGGACCTTTCCTCTCCAGCCAGAACCTCCCTCGCGATGCTCAACATCATCTGAGGGAGGCGGAGGTGAAGGGTCCAATCCGAGCTTCAATCGCCTGTTGCGTTCATCTTCCCACAGTTCGCGTATGCTTTGGACAAGGGGCTCTGGGGTTGCCATTGCTTTCATCGAATCTAATGATTGGTCCGACGATAGGAGCCTGGGAATGCGCAGAGTGTCAGGGAGAGGCCGTGCCGTAAGTAGCCTCCTGTTGAGTATCTGGTGGGTAACGACATCGAATTCCAGCAAGGAACGCGTAGCCTTGGTAAGTGGAGAAACTTTAAATTGGGATGAATCAAAGTGGGGTAATACTACGAGTTGAGATTACTCATTTGTGTGGGAACCATGGAATAGTTTTACAAAATACCTTCATGATCTACATCTCCTCTGAGAAAAGCATCTCCAACGTCCATCCGTCCACATCCGTATAGACCGAAGTCGCACATAAATTGCAATATATAGCCCAAATGGGTTTCATATACCGGAAACTTAGTATTCAGGATAGAACCAGCACGGAGAATGGTCGCAAGCCGTTGAACAAGCGCAGGATCACACAGCAGAATCTTGAGATAGGGCTGATAAGCACAATGGAAGCCATAAAAAGGGACTCCTTTGACAAAAAGAATGTGCCTAACGTAACGCCAGTCGGCCTGTGACTGAGGAGGTCGTCTCTGCGAGACAGCGAGCGCGACATTAATCGAGTTCCTCAAGTTTCTAATATACTTCTTTACTACATTGAGAAGGTCATCCTTGAGCATCGTAAGGGGGGGGGGGTCCGACTCATACCAGTATCGGGGTCTCTGGAACCGTTGTATTCAATGTACAAGTATGGGAAAGCTTGATGGACATGTACACAAGCATTACAAATTGTGCTCCCAGTTTCCAGCTGACCGAACACGCGTATGACAGGGACACGTGGAAGGGTGGTGTCATCTAGGACAAAGTTGGCATTCCGCACGACAGCAGAGTCGATATTTGTCACCCGGATCCTGAGAGACGGGACTATCATGACCGATCCCACCGGGGATGGTTCGGTGAAGGCGGTAGTTGGGCCCCGGATATATACAGTTCGCCGGTTTCGCAGGGGTATTGCCAAAAGCAACAGCCCGGCTTGAGACGACAAAGTCGCGGTTGAATATGGTACAAATGGTTGAGGTTGTGAGGTTGTGTGGCAAATGCCGGTGCCGAACTGCCAAATAAAGTCAATAAGGTACGCGTAACGGCGCTTACGCAACGCTTACGAACCTTGAGTCTCATGCAGAGCCGTTGCGCTCGTTGCCAGCGGAGGCATTCGTCATAGACCGAGCGAACCAGTAAGCAAGGATCGGAAATACAAACTTTACACGCAGAGAAGAACTGTGAATTAAGTTACTCAATGACAAGCATTAATTCGGCCACTTGCCACCTCCCCTTTAAACATTCACAGCCAACATGGACAAGCCTCCACCTCCTGCAAAGTCTGACTCGTTGGACTCGACGTGGTCCAAGTTACTGCAAGGTGATCCCGAACACTTCACTGGAGTGGGCCAGACGTCATTTTGGCCAATGCTTCACGCTGCATCCAAGTTTGAGGACGATGATGATGAATCCGACGAGAGCGACAGTACTGAATCAAAGCCAATGACGAGCGATGGACCGGATCAGAAAGACGGATCCGAACCCGAACCCCCAAGCAGGGAACCGAACCCGATCGACGATGGCAGTGTGTTTGGCCGTTTAGGACAACTCGCTGTCAACTCGTACAATTTACCCCCTGTGGCGTATATGAATGAAGAACCACATTTGTCGCCAGCCCCTCGTCCCACCAGTACTGACCCAAGCTTGGCGTTGAAAGTGATCCAAACAGAGTTTGGCAAATTCACGAGAGAAGGTGAAGAGGAGGTCCTCATCAAAGAATCAGACGCGGCCTTGCTATCAGATACTACAATCCTAGTATGTCTTCGAATGCTCCAGCCTTTGTTGAATGCTGATTGGTCTCTTAAGGGCATGGTCCATGTTACTTCACATCGAGTAACATTTCATGCGTCTCTTCTATCCACTCGCCCCGACTTGGCGCCCAAACCAGACGTCATAAAGTCTGGAACCATCATCTTCCGGAAATCCTTCCATCGAAAACAACGACGATGGCTAGAACTCTCTCACGATATGCTCTCTTTGTATAAAGATTCTTCGGAGGGATCACGGATCCGTCCATTGAGGTCGATTTTGCGTGAGCTTGCTTCTCTATGCCATCCAGGTCAAGTGCCTTAACTATGAACGAGCTTAGTTTCGGGCGTCTTGAAGGTTCTTGATTATGACAGTTCGGAGCCGACTTCGATGTCGCTGGTTCGTGTTCATTAATTCGTTCTGCTAGAAGTGATGTTTGATCTTCTCCATAAAAGCTCTTCGACAAGGAGAAAGGGCCAATGACTGCGCGTTTCGAGTTTGACACTAGTGAAGCCGCAATCGATTGGCATCGCGAAATCAAAGATGCTGTCTTCATGTACAGACAGCGTCGGGACGACCACCTCTATGGAGACCAACTTTGTTCTGAGGCCAAACGCGAGGCCGGTATCAGGACCTGTATCCCCCTCCATCGCATCGAATCAACTTCGTGCCAACCATTTCTGGATATTGGGATCCTGATCAGCTTCACTATCTCACAGGAGCAAACAAATGATACGCTGGGGGATACCCGTCCCACCGCTTCATGGATGCGTGATTTCAAAGTTCTTGTTGTTCAGAAACCGGGTGCGGGATATGTTCTTGCGGACATTGTCAAGAAGCGGAAGGAGGAGCTTTCCCTCAGGCCCGATCTCCCACTACCGGCCCAAGCGAATATTGTTACTCTTGATTTTGGCCCGTACGTTTCCATCTCGTATGACGATCGTTGGCTTATCTTGTACCACTCCAGTCTGTCATTCGCTGATGATTCAGAGAGAGGATTAGCCGATGCGTCCTCCAAGGGAAGCATTTCTTTGAAGAGCACCCCCGAAACCCGTGAAGCCGCACTCGAGCGTAAAATGAGAACGACTTTTGCGCTAAAACCTGATGCCGAGTTGTTTAGTAAGTTTGAACTTGTCGTGAAGGGTGGGATTACTTAGCTGTGTATTCATCTGCAGTTCACCGGGCTTGGCTGCAAGGGCGAATATGCTGTGCAGGATATTTAGTTGTCAGCCAAGACTACATTTGCTTGTGAGTTCAGCACATTCCTGTGTGATCCATTAAATTTATTCTTATGCTTGCAGCTGGAGTAAATCATACACCAGTTCCAATATACGTTTGCGATATCCTACGAAGGATGTGAACGAAGCAAAAGCACATCCTTCAACCCTATTCGGTCATCACTCCCTCAGCATTGAAATAAAGGGTCATCAAGTGATCCACTTCGCTCTCAGCGGACAGCACGTTCGGGATAACTACATTAGGAGAATCAATTCAGTCAGAGACAGAGCCCTGAGCCGCGCCCCTACTCTACCTTCCCTCCCTCGAGCGGATACTTCGCTTTCCAGTGACTTGGATGCTAGCTCCTCCGCGTCCGAAACACTCCATAGGTCGGCTAGTTCATCTTCGAGCGAATTGACCAGCATTGCATCCGATCCCAAGACGCCGGAATCGGCTGAACCAACTCACGATGCCTTCAGAGCTACTCAAACATTTGCATCATTATCCAGCGTCCTGACTCTGCAGGATATGACTAAGGACGCGCTTGCCATTATACCTAAACCTATCAATGTGCCAAGGGATATGCTGCCTCCCATGAGAAGCCGTCATTTTGTGTGTCTAACCATTGGGAGTCGGGGCGATGTTCAGTGAGTCGCCTCCTCATCTACCGCAGTCCTTCAGAACTCGTAATTTCGAACATACAGACCCTATATTTCACTTTGCCGAGGACTTATTGCTGAAGGACATACAGCCACTATCGTCACACATGAAGAATACAAGGATTGGGTAACTGGATTTGGCGTTAACCACCGCACTGCTGGCGGCGATCCGACTGCTCTCATGAAACTCAGCGTCGAGCATTCTGTTAGTTTTAGCCTTCATCTGCATTCCCCGATAGTCTCCTCTGAGATTGTTTGATAAGTTATTTTCTCCGCACTTTTTCAGAGAAAGCATTGGCCAGGTGAGTTATTCGCACTTAACTCGCCAGAGCAGCAGATTCTGATCGTCGATCTGCTCAGTTCCGAGGGTGGCTTAACGATTGTGGGTCAATTCACATAAGAGTGACAGCGCAACCTCACTCATGCACCTGTATTACAGTGTTGAATGATTCCTGGAATAATTGCCAGGATGCGGACGTCTTGATCGAGAGGTTTGTCAAGGAAATTTGTTTTAATTCTCTTCGATGGTCCTAAAGCACTATTCACGGCCTTAGTCCATCCGCAATGGCGGGTGTCCACATTGCTGAGGCTTTAAGTAAGCATGGTCCCCGCCACTTTCTCTCGAAACTTGACCCTTTCGCAGATATACCGTACATCCGAGCATTCACTATGCCGTAGGTGATATTGCTCGATGGAGTTATGTGGGACTTATGACACTTCATCGCAGATGGACAAGAACATCCGCGTATCCCCATGCATTTCTCACCCCACCTGTGGAGGTACGTGTGGGATAATGCACCTGATAGCGATGCTGATCTTTCGGGCAGATATCTGGATCCTTTAATTATTCTACGTATGTGGTCTCCTGGTGATGTATATTCGTTACTTAGGTAGCGGTCTGGACCTTAAACATCGTAGATATGGTGAGCTTTAATGACGTGATTGGATGGACTGAGTCATCTCATATTTTACTACCCGTCAGTGATTTTTGATAACATATTTTGGACGGCAATGTCAGGTCAAGTCAACCGTTGGCGGAAGAAGGTATTGCAGATACCGAAAACTGACCTCGAAACGCTTGCGCAGACAAAGGTAAGAGAATATCACAATTTTCGTCAACGTGCGAGTGGCAAACGATGATCCCAAAGATTCCCTTCATCTACAACTTCTCTCCATCTGTCGTTCCGAAACCCCTCGATTGGTCCGACCTCATTACGGTATCAGGGTACTGGTTTCTCGATAATCCGGATTTGAAGTGGACGCCATCACCTGAACTGCTGGAGTTCATAGCGAAGGCCAAGCATGATGGTGTTCCACTTGTCTACATTGGCTTTGGATCCATTGTTGTTCCAAATCCTCACGCA
Organism: Cantharellus anzutake; assembly: GCF_015039405.1. NCBI lineage: Eukaryota > Fungi > Basidiomycota > Agaricomycetes > Cantharellales > Hydnaceae > Cantharellus > Cantharellus anzutake. Next base: position 25,213 of record NW_024067309.1, on the reverse strand, counting down.
ATGACGCGCTCCATTTATAAAGGAGTCATCAAAGGTGACCGATCATTCTTTTGGGTCCTCGTTGATGTCTAACTGCTAGTATGCAGCTGGGGTTCGTGCTATCATCAGCAAAGGATGGTCGGATCGTTTATCCAAGGATAAGAACGCGGAACCATTACCAGTCCCTCCTGAATGTTTCTCCGTAAGTTTCAGTCCCCCTATCCCATCACTCAATGCTCAGAGTGCGCCATTAGCTGGACAAGGTGCCGCATGATTGGCTCTTTCCTCAATTGGATGCGGCTTTACATCACGGTGGTGCTGGAACAACTGGCGCCAGTCTGCGAGGTAAGATTCTCAACCGTGTCCGTTTTACCCTCGTTATCAACCATCGTTCAAAGCGGGGATACCCACCCTCATCAAGCCCTGGTTCGGGTACGCTTCTTCGAATCACCGAAATGCGGAGATACATATTCATCACTTCATTATTCTAGGGACCAATTCTTTTGGGCAACCCGTGTTCACAAGCTTGGCGCTGGACTGCGCATAGATAACCTTGGCAGCTCGGATATTTCTGCTGCATTGATTAAGGCCACATCTGATCGGTAGTTATTCATCACCATGATATCTGACACAGAGTCAGGATTGACCTTTTTGCTTCAGTGTGATGAAGGAGAAGGCGGCCGCAGTGGGCGAGAAAGTCCGAATGGTGAGCTGTTCCGCAACTTACTCGATCATTGCTTATTTCGATCATTTTCAGGAGGACGGTGTCCATCACGCCATCCGAGCTATATATACATACATGGATCGTGCCGCTCACAGACGCACCTCATTGTGATCATTCAAGTGACATCGCCTGCCGCGCTGATGTTTCTACCCAATCTCTGACGAAGATTATTCGATCTTTCTTTGAACACTGGAATAGCGTTGTACCTTGTTCTATGCTTGTCATAATGTATCAGTATACATCTCTCCCTCGTGCCAAAGGCGCCGACAGGCACCCAACTGGACTCAATAGGCCGGCAACATAACAGGGTGATAGACAAGGAATTTACCTATGTGGAACGTTCAGAAAGTTGGAAAGGGTCTACCTTAGAGGTTGGGTTGCTCCTCGCCACTTCAATTCCTGCCTAGGCGCTCAATTGGAACGTACAATATTTGTACGAAAACCATAACCGTCAATTAGGTCAGGGACGATCAAACTTCGAAGTCCGGTGGAAAGCCTCACGTTTCGACTGAGAGTTTGGGGCGAACTTAAAACCAGATAGTGTGCACTTCTGGGACGAGACAGAAGAGATCGAGCATGGTCTCAATATAACGATTGCGATTACAGTGAGACGCGACGATATCCTTTCCAGGAGATACTAGGTCCCGTCACCGGCGTCTTCCTCCCGGATGTACACCCGGTCGGGACTGCATCGCGGCGAACGCGGCATGATCTTTTTTGGTGGTTCGAATAAAGCCGCGACAGGTTGCTGCACAGTACCGAGGAAAGGTTGTGAGCTAGAACACAAGCCAGTTGGCAGAGGTGACCGAATTCATCTAGGACGAGATTACTTAAGTACTGGTTTGGCACGCCTCAGGGGAAAAAACGAGTGATTTTCCGCACTGTCAAGCAGCGCGATGAGAACGAAAATTATGTAAAGCACACGTGTTCATGCCAATTAAATTGAGTAGCTGCCTGAGCGCCTGCGCATTGCCATCTAAAGGAAAAGAGCGTTAGCGTGTTCAACCCGTATGTGCCCATGATGGCACATCTGGGAGATCGGTCTATTCTTGATGATCCCACACAGTTCCCTGAATCTTGGTCCTTCACTTCGCAAAGCAGCAAACTCTACCCCACCGCTTGGTGCCCGAAACTCGATGTTTTCGTTTTAGTCACCCGTATCGCAGAGAGGAACCATCTGGTTTTGAGGTCTTTCCGGGAGACTTCCGTGTGGGACCATGAGTTTGACGCCCCTACTCCACATCCTGAAATCTCTTGCGTCCGCTGGAGTCCAGACTGTATGACCGCAGCAGTTGTGTGTCGGAGAAAGATTACTGACAACATTTCGAGGCAGCCCTTGCTATTGTTGTGGCACATGGAGGGGCCAGGATCACTTTCCACTCATTGCATGATGGGGCCCTGTTGAAGTCGATTCCATTGGCTGTTCCCGAAAAGAACGTTGAGGAAGAGAGACTAGTTTCTAATTTATGGTGGGTGGAAACCAAGATCCCCAAAGCACCCACGGCTTTTAAAGATGTGTTTAATCGAACGGAAATTGTGAGCATCTTTTTTCGATGTTTAGAATTGTCAGTGGTGATAATTTCGCAGCCCGGAACAGCTCATTCAGTGCTGAGATTGTTGCCTCGCATTGAGCATGTGCTTCCAGATTTAAGTGCTTTGTGAGTATATCGGGAAGCTTGTGGTGCAATGGTCATTCAGATGATCACCAGAAAGGCCGGGGTTGGCTTCCAAAGACCGCCAATGCAGGCAGCAACGAGAGTTGTTCCTCCCGAAAAGGATCCCTTGATGATACCCTCGTCTTCATCCGATCTATTTGGCGCGTCAATTGCGAAGGCGATCAATGCTGCTGACTTGGCTCTCAATTTGCTAGGCCACACTGGACGACGGGAAGACTACACATTTTGGTTTCAAGAAGTGGACCGAAGCCTACTAATTGTAGGGGATACATGGGGCTATCTGCATTTCTTCTTAGACGGGTTCTACCCGTTGGGCTATATCCACCTTGGTACTCAATGTTCCCCGGTCTCAGTATATGCGCCTCCCCTCCTGCCATTCAATGTCGTCACGGAACCTGCGCCAGATCTGCGCCTTTTTGCCATTGCAACTCTGGAAACCTCCGGTGGTCTGGGGACCCTAACGAACTCTCGGGCCGCCTCGCTTAAACTACCTTTGCTGCATCAGCAAATTACGCGGGACGTGGTCAGAGCCTCTACAACTATCAAGGAATTACTTGTGTTTGCAGCTTCTGTGCTTCACGAAATGGAAGAAGCCTGGATGGGAACTGAGTCTAGAGAGGGCGCACGTGGGTTAGGGGCAAAATGGCTGAGGCATTTAGAGAATATTCTGGCTGCTCATGGCGACGGTGAGCTCACATACCTGATTGCTCTGCATTTCATCCCCAACTTTCACCGCCAGCGACGTCTGGGGATGCTCTCTTGGATCTCACGGTGCTCTTGCTAACCGGAAAAGGGCCTCCATCTATACGCGAGTTCTTTTCCAGTGGAGGGCGGCTGTCCGAGCGTGTAAAGCATCTCGTGCTCTCACGCCGGTTATCGTTCATTCATTATTTGCACAGGCTTTATCTCATTGGGAGACGACGATGGGTAGGACGCTTAAGACTCTTCAAGAATTTGCCGAAAGGAAGCTTGTCCCGACACTCGAAAGACTCGTCGTTGTGCTGGAACAAGTCCAAGGATGGTCGCTTTGGCAAGTTGCACCCATCATTCCTTGCTTCCAATTTATTGATTGGTCGGGATGAGCAGGACTCAAAAATATAAGTTGTTCCATCTCCGCGAAGCTGACATCGTGCAAGCCGTTAAGCAAGTATTAAAAGCCATTGAGTTTTCTGAATGGCTCTCTAAAGAGGCTGAGAATGAGCTTCATCGATATTTTGAATTTGCGAAATGGTTCAAGAGCGGTAAGCTTGAGCTCTCCACATTTCTATGCTACGCCGCTTGGAAGTACTAAATGCATTTCAGAGAGTATAAGAGCAAATGATGGGAGTGGAAATGAGCTGCGCGCCATTTCGTTTGACCCCCTTGAAGCCCTGGAATACCTAGAAAATGGGCTGACATCCAGCACACTTGATCGTTGGTTCACTGGCCCAATCCCTCCCGTATCGCCCTCGGACGTCATTGCTCAACCATTCGACAGTGTCAAGACCGTGATCGCGACTGCACGTTCCTTTCTGAACAAGAAGTCCGCTGATGCCCAGTCCCCGCGTGCAAGCAAGGCAAGCTCGCCTGAGCCCAGCAGCAGAGAGGCGAGCGGTTCGCTCGATATATCTGTGGTGCGCATTCCCTTACTCCGTCATTCAGGCAAGATCCACCCATCATACACTCACGAAGACCGAGAATGACCTTGATCAAGCTGAAGCGGAGCGGACAGCAGTTCTTGCTGCAATGACCGATAGGAATTTAGTATCCTTACTGGAGGATATTATTGAGAAATGTCAGGGAATCCTCATTACCGCGAGCGGTGCCGTCGTGCGAAGTGCCGAGGTTAATACTGATCCCCTGCTTGAGGGACGGAATGCATCAGAATCACGGATCCGATTCCGAAACACTGGTAATGATGGGCGATCGATAATTACGCACAAGGAGCGTATCATTGAAACGGTAAAAAGTTTGAGGGACATTCAAGCGGCACCGCCCAAGGCTGATTCATTATTAGGCAGAGGGTGTCGAGCGATACATTGCTTTACGACATAAACAAGAGGATGGTATACACGTAGGTGAGTACGTAAAACTTGCCTAATCGGCGTGTTACAGTTTCATTTTGTGTGAGCCCCGCTCTTGAAGGCTGTTCACTCATTTTTTCGTGCCTCGGACAATAACATATATCATTTTTCGTTAGTATATTTGCTGAAAACCACGCATCCCAATTGGGATCTCGACCAGACTCCATCAGCGGTGATCGCTCATGTCATGCAGTGCCGCACAAGAGACATACACTTTGAGCTGCTTGACTATGATTTTTTTGACGATTTCTCGATGGTGATGCTCTTACGTGCTCAGGGTAGGCCAACTCTCAGATTTAACATGTTTCCTTCGAAGCTGCTGATGAACGTAATGAATTGGATGTGATTGCTAAGGCGCGGCGTACCTGACTCACTTTGACCATACCCCAGCCAAAATCCCATATCAACCAATCGAAGGGATGCTCCCGGCGACACATCGGGAGACTTGGGTGCTTCAGCTCTCAGAGGCAGTGCAGAATGGACAAGTACGTCAAAAGCTCGTCCATAGCCCGTTCAACGGCTCCTCCATTGGCGAACCTTTGTCCTGATGATCCCCCTAGATTCCAGCGCATGATGTTCCCCGTGGCAGGACTCGAAGGTTAGAGATGTGTTCGGAAGGAAGTGGGTACCTTGCTGTCAATGGGGCGCAACGGCGACAGGTCGCTTGCATACTTGACGAGCGTGGTCATGGGCAAGTTTTTGATATGATGCTGGAGGACCAAGAGGAGGAAATTGAAACATAAGCGTAAGCTGTGCGGCCGGGTGCGGACCTAGTTTCATGCATCAAACCTGAAAGGGCGGAAGAAGAATATCACGCTTGTTTCCGGGGTGAGCGGTTTTTACACAAACTCCCCGAGATTGTTTTGTGAAACGGATCGAAGGTTCTGAATTCGTGCTGGTAAGGAGAGAATAAGTACTCGATTGGAAGGAGCAGTTGTAGTATTGAGATGGGCCCACTCCCCGTACTGGATGATATGATTTTGATGGACTTGTAGGGTCCCAAGGTACGTACGTACGTACAATATCGAAAGTCAATCACATCAATGCCACTGCACTAAGGATGAATTCGAATGCCGGGGAGGGTTGGGTCATTACGTTTCCCAGCTCACAGTACATCTAACACTCGATCTTCTCGCACCTATCGATATTGCACCCAGCACCGAATGATTCGTCTCAATGTATCGTGTTATCATAGGTGACTGCGAGTGGGGCAGGCCACCGACAGCCTATCTCAATGCGCCCGTGGCTGTGCACTCCAAGCAGTTCGATTTTTTGTTTTTGTTTTTTTTTTTTTTTGGGTGTTGCTTGAAATGTTTTGAACATACCCGGAGATTGCTGTTTGCTCAATTGAGCGGTTTCTCCTTGCTTCCTTCGACTTTTTTCTAAGTGGGACTTTAGGCCCGAGATCGATATCGCGACAACCGCGACAGGAGAGTTTCGACGTCTTTTGTAATTTTTTTAAGTCTCCAGGAATCAATCGTTGTATCGTTTGTTCGTTTGTTCGTTTTTTTTTTTCCTCCACATGCACACACAAAGTGATGATGGCCTTTCAACGGACTCTCATTCCGTGAAGCAATTCAAATCAAAGTTGCCTTTCTTGGTGATTGTATCCAACCCACACACATCTCAAAAACTTCCAACGCTTAGCTTCCATTTCTCAATCTCTCCCCTTGCAACCCCTTCTTGGCTTGCGATCTTGCCTCGACGTGTCCCCAAGGAACGTCCGAGTTAGTCTTTTACTCATGCCCAAACCTCCGGCATCCCAACCCCGTCAAACCTCGATCCCATCTGACCTCGACGTTGAGTCATTACACCTTTCGGAATCGCTGTCTCACGATGAGCAACCACCGTCGCCAAAGACTGCTGCACTAATGCGCAGAAGAAAGAATGCAGATGCACAAGCCGCATTTAGGGCTAGACGTACTCAATACATAGCGAACCTCGAGGAAACCGGTAAGCGACGCCCCTCCCCTTCCCCCTCTCCCTTCTGATGGACTTTCCATCTTGTCGAACATGCGCACTGAATGAATCGCAACGCGTTTTTTTTTTCCTACGTAGTTACAAGCCTCGAGGGTGCAGTGCGCCGATTACAAGACGCTCTACGGGACTCGCGTGATGAGATCAGAGAGCTCAAGGAGGAGAACAAGCGGCTAACCTCCCTCGAAAGCAGTGGTGGGGTCGACTCCCGACGGTGGAACCGTTCTCCAGGCGCTACCCTCGGCGAGAATCTGCAACCTCCTTATCCTCACAGCGGCCTAACCACCTCTCCTTCACTTCGAAACTCGCCCAGTCAGAGCGCGGACTTTGCAGTTGCATACGCAAATCGCTCTTCTCGCTCACCCAATCCCAACGAACAGCAACAACCTGCTTCGTACTTCTCCGCTTCATCACCATATGACACATCCAATGTTTCTGGTGATCAGCCACCCATCTTTCCGTCGGATCCATACCCCGCACCTCTCAATCTTGTCACAAACACCGACTTTCTCACTTCAGGCCCACATAGCCGTCACGTATCCCTTGATGGAGGCACACCGTTCGGTTTTCGACCTTCACCAGCGTCTAGCTCAGACTCCTCAGCGACAGGAACTCCGTTTCAGCACGATATCGATGCTGCCTCAGATCATTCATCGATACCTGATACCGCTACGGCTCATGGCCAAACCCCGCTTGGTATGGAAATAGGTTTCAGTGACTTGAGCTTGTTCAACAATCCTATCGGATCGCTCCCGATGGAGTATGGGGCTGGTGTACAACACCAACCATCTGGACAAGGGACTTCCCCCTGGGACACGGCCTTCTACTCGGATTCCACCTTTGCGCAGAATAACAGCCGCAATCAGCAAACGGAGACAGAACTAGGCCGTTCAGACACTGTCAAAGCATCCAATTATTCTACCATCAATCGTAAGATATCCAAAGGTTCGCAAAAGCATCGCCGAGCGTATTCTAGTACGGCAGACTTGCAAGAAATGCCTACGGAACCTCAAGCGTTTATCGATGAAAAGACAACGAGCGCTAATCCATATGATTTCGAGCGCTTTGATAATAGGCCAGGATCCTCCGCCTCCTCTGGGTATTCAGTAGGTGGGGACCTCGGACACGGCTTCCCAGACCAATCCACATCACAACAGCCGAGCGCTTTTGCTCCATCTCAGTTGAGCAGAGTCAAATCCGCTCGGAGACACTCGTTCCCTGTCAGCGCTGCCTCACCTGACGCTTATGGCACCGAATCATCAGAAGATCTCGAAATGGACTACGAGCAGGCAGAGTCGCAGTATCCTGTACCTGGCTTGTCTTCTGGGCGTGCAAATTTCCCTACGTCGTCATCGGGCATCGCTGCGGCTGCGGCTGCGGCTGCAGCGGCTGCTTCCAAAGATCCTTCCTTACCTCCGATGTCGAATACGCTCGCTGTGATCAAAGCTCAGGCTTTTGGTACCGTACGCAAGTCACGCGTGCGAGCAAGAAGGGCGGGTGCGGACAGCGCTGCGAGAGTTGCTATGGAGGCGCTCCAGGCTAGAGGGTTAGGAATGGGCTTGGATATTGAGTTGGATTCTGCAACGACAGGAGGAGGGGAGACGAGTGTTAGTGGAAGACGTCAAAGAAACAGGAAGGAGGAATCCCCCCAAATATCGTGATAGGTGATATATTGAGGTGAACCGTGATGGACAACATATTTCTCACTTTTCTTGTACTATTCTCTCTCTGTCTCTGTGTTCCTTCACAACTTATTTCTTTTCCTGTATTGCTGAACTTGCTGAACATGCCCATTGGAGCTACGATCAAGACACGGACCTTGGGGACGATCAGCCTATTACTCTTGTTCACAGCACTATTCTCTCCCCCCCCCCCCAATATGATAGACATTGGCTACTAAGTACTATCCTTAATAACATCACAGTCCGTTTCTTCCTTTTCTTTTGGACTTGTTTCTTTCCCCGAGTAAAACATCTCTGTCTCTCTCTCTGTCTGTCCCAAGCTCCATATCCCCCAAGTCTTCGCTAAATTGCGAGTCATAATGTCTGCTTGTTTATTCCGAACGAACGAACGGGCCCCCACCACGTCCAGCTCCCGCGCAAAGTCTTTCCAATAATGTCAATATTAAACTTTTTGTGGCGTTATGTCAAAGGGTGAATCCGGAGATGTTGTGATACATATATATATCCTTCGATGAGGGTAAAAACAGCAGCCCGATATATAAATATATAAATATATATTTACCACCCTGTTTCAGTTGTTTGCGTTCAGGGACTAGTGTTACATACCTGATACCAGCACCTAGTGTCCTAGGGACCTTCGAATATTGTTTGTTTGTTCGTAAATTCCAGGGCTTGGCGTATATACTAATAATATAGATAGAGCTGCATGATGGTACATGTACATATCGTTTTTGTATTTTCGGAGGGGGTATGTAGGCGATGCATGAGTGGAAATGGCATTCTATAAATTGTTATGGATGAATGGAAATTACATGGGTTGGAACACTGGATTTTTATACAATCTTGATTAACGCGCGCAAAAGGGTGAGGGGGTGGCAGGGGGAGGTCAAGATAAATCGACGACTACTAGTCCCACTAGGAAAAAAAAAGGGGGGGGGGAAGGGAGAACCATATTAAAATTCGTTTGATAATAGCAATATATTCAAAAAGAGGAGGGAAGGGGAAGAAAATTCATTGACTACTCACCACTAATTGTTCGGGTTCTTTGGTAGGTGAAGGTATCAACTTTGATTTATTTTGAGCGGCTAGTTTGGCGGCTAGTTGACCACTCTTTGGGTTCGACACAGTGACGCCTCGTTGTTCATTCTATATTGTAAAATAAACAAACCAAAATGTAAATGTATATATATATGTGTGTGTATAAGACTGGCTGGGTCGGGTAGAAGTCGAATATACGGGTAATATGGTATGTATATAGTGATATAGTGATTGCTTACCGCTTTGGCTCGTGCTTCTGCTGCTTCAGCGGCGGCCTTCCGAGGATCTTGTTGCTTTTGTGGTGAACCACTACCACCACCACCACCACCACCTCCTCCGCCGAGCGCCGTCACGGCTGTAGATAGCTTTCGACCTAGTAGTGATGATTGTTGTGGTGGCGAGGAGATGGGTGGCGGGAGTGGAGGTGTGGGCTTTGACGGTTGTGGAGTTGATGCAGCCACAGTCTGAGTCCTAGTGTGAGCGTGCTGCCTCGTTGATGTGCTTCTTTGTGGAGGAGTTGATTGGTTTGGATTTGGAAGACGTACGGTTTGCGTACGTGCGGGAGTGGGAGTGGAAGTGGGAGTGGGTTGTTGAGTGTGTGGCGGTGGGGCTGAGGCTGAGGGCTGCTGCCTGGCTGATGCGCTTCTCTGAGGAGTCGGAGTTGACTGGTTCGGACTCGCGATACGCACAGACTGCATACGTGCAGGGGTGGCGGGTTGTTGAGTGGCATTCGTCGTCGTCGTCGTCTTCAGTTTAGACGACGCGAGTGTCTGCGTCTGCTGCGCACTCAGCCGCCGTGGAGGTGCGGATGATGATTGCCGTGATGGTTTTTTCCCAGACTTTACGGGAGTACCATCAGGATAACGTTGAGAGGGACCACCTATGGCAGAGTGGTCTCCACCGTGATTTGATGATGTTGAACATATTACACCCATCGAAGAAAGGAGCGGCGCGGCGCGGGGAGTTCCGATTTGGGTGTTTGTGGTTGATACTGAGTTGACGGAAGATACCGAAATCGGACAAGTACGGTCCGGGACGCTTTCTTTTTGACTTCGTCCTTGAAGGCTTTTTGACTTTCTCGTTAGCGCCCAATGATGTGCAGTTGTTTGGGCTTCTTGCTTGGGCGTCAACGGAATCGTGGGTATGCTATAATGCATGCCATCTGTAGTTTCTCTCTATTCATGGTCGATCATGATTACGAATCCGCCAGAGCCAAGGTATATCACACACTCGCGAACCCGCGCGATGCTGTTGTTCATCATTATCCCAGTGAGAAGAATCCACTTTACCATCCTCCCCGCGATGGAAGTTATCCAAGACCTCTTTTGACTTTTGCTATTGAGCTGCTATCGTTCCAAATATCGTTCGGATCTTGTTAGAGCATGGGTGACAGGAGTAGTGCGAGATTCTCGATGGCATGGTGGTTCTTCTCACTCCTATTATGTATTGCCCACGCCGCCGGGAGGACTTGAGCGCTCTCCTGCTGATATGTAATCACCGGGGCCGGGGGGACAGAACCCTATAGCATATGGTGTTTAGCTTTCATCTCAGATCTATCTTTGTATCCACCAATCTCGATAGAGGCTGTTGATCCGCCTGCAAACAAGGATTCCCGCGGAGATCGGAATTCCCTCAAAAATGGCTGCCAGTCGCAGTCGACTCCTCCGGATATATCCGGTCTTCACTTTGACCATATGCACAAGTCTTGGCGCGGTGCCGCATTTCCGTGGTTGTGGAGATATATGTCCATCACGCGGGTGCCGAAGTCCTCCTTCGACCTTCCCTTGGCAAATCCATTGATGTGCAATCACCTGATGCTGTGCCATGTGGGGGGGGGGCCGTTACATACATATTAACTAAGTATCCATTCCATTCCGTGCGTGCAATGAAGCCACCTCCATATCCATATGGTTTCAGACCATGTGAGCAGAGATCATCCATCCATCCATGCTCGCGCAGTTTAATTCCCCCCTCGGCGTTTTTCCCGCTTACGGCCAGTTGCGGAGATGCAGTGTACGCTCGAGCTCGACTAATTATACTTACCGTGCCAAGCATAAGATCCAAAAAAAGGAAAAGTGGAATAAACATAACCATGCGGAAGTCGTGCACGCTCAGGGGATTCTAGCTCCCAATTACTTACAGCGGATCTGCACCAGCATCATGATAGCCCCCATCTCGCGGATGAGGTCCATCACAACGTCCAACGTCAGTGAAATGGGGTTACCTAGACTTTGGTGGTCCTAAAGTCAGTACTTACATTAACCGCGCTCAAGGTAGCATGAGGTCCTTTGGTGAGGCACGTTAAATCTTGGGATCAGACTCAACCACGGCTATTGGAAAGAAGGATGAAAACCCGACGTCCCCGATCGCTCTTGTGCAGGCGGTACACCCTTGTATACAGGCAGGGGAAGTTCGCCACTGACTAATGTTCAGTTTGGTTAGAGAGCTCGTCGTGCACGAACATCGTACTAGGCTGCCGGTCTAGCATAACTCACTCGCTAGTTTAAATTTCCTGTGCTATCGATCGACGACCCCAGGCCAGGATACGAATGGTAGGCGTGGTACAAAACTCGCGGTCGGGCGAGTTTTGTGGCCAGTACCACCAAGTAGGCAAGACTCCAGCCTCTATGACTTCGTATTTCCCGCTTACGGAGGGGTCCCCTTCCTCTTCCCTCAATCTGTATCCGCCCCATGTCTTCGTATGCTGCTTAGTCGCACAATATCCGACCCCCCTCTTCTTCAACCCCTGTGCAGCCCTGTTCAAATCAAAAGCTACATATGTCTTTCGAACTCGATCTTTTTTTCTGTATTCCGCTTGGAAGTTGAGCAATCGCTTCAGGTTAACATGAATGGCCACGGTACGACTTTACCGAGATTCTTGACGTCTAATTCCACCTCATTACCAACCAATTCCCCAATCGCTGCTCTGTTCTCCGTGATTCTGAAAGATTGTGCAGGAATGAATTAATGTCGGTATTCATGGACTCCATTGCCATCGATCGTTGTAATGTGAGTTTAGCATATAATTCGAATTACTAGGCTCCCTAGCCAGTATCGTTCGAGAACCATTTCTACGGCGATTGCACTGAACTACTATCGTTTAACATGCAATATCAGTGATCACCACTACTTATGTGGGACATATTACTTACATCACGCCCTGACGATGTGTAACTATCATCGTTCCCTGGTCCCTGCCTCTTCTTCATCGCCAATGGCAGGAACAATGTATATACTCCCCCCAACACCTTGTGACTCCATCATGTGTGCCATTTGTGGAGAAGACTCAATGTGCCCGCACGCTGTTAATCTACAATGATTATAACGTCTCCCTTTTGCACGGCGACTATCCAGTCCATGCCCCACATCTCTTTCTGCAAACACATATGCCCCCGAAGGGGTGATATCAATTTCCAAGATCCCTAGGTTTTTTTTTTGCTATTCTGATCCTCATTTGCTATCTCTATTGTTAATGTTCCCCTCGCGGGGGTTGGAACTCACTCATTCCATCACATGGGGAACGAGCCAGATAATTGCGCGTCCAGTGTGGTGGACCGAGCCTGCGGATATGGACGTTGCTGGTGACTTCTACCATGTGTGCGTAAAATACCACATCGGAAACCTTGCACCCATCCACAGCGAGTAGCCGCGTCAGGCGGCGCCCATCACTTATGTTACATATACATGGATGTGACAAATTTGTTAGAACGATATTTCTATTTCAGGCGCTTTGGTGTATGCAAGTGATTGATCATTTCAAGGGTGTTTTACAACAATTTTTGGCTAACACAACCAAGCCTTGTCAGGCAGCTAGATGAAGATTTCTGATTTCTTCTGCATTGGTCCTTAGGTCTCTCCGCACAAGGACGAATCGCACCAGTACATATCGTAGTAAATAATGCTGTTGGTACTTTTACACCTCGCAAAATGCACTGTGGAGGTACCCGGATAAGTTGGGTAACACTTTCCGGTGTCGTTCCAGGTGGACCACCTGTCAAGCGTAGGGTGTACCGTAACGAGAAGCCCGCAAAGTGTAACGTTTACTATTGAGCCGAGCTGGACGGCCACCCCTTCGAGGCCGGCGGTATCCCGCCTAACTTGGGGGGTCTCAAGGCGAATGCCTGACGGCAACCATCTGCCAGTGTTAGGAAAACCATTGGTTAAACAGGAGAAATTTTCATCTCTGCATGACTTCGACCCACCTTGTCCCGATGGGAGCAAAACCGTCCAAAGTTGGGTCGTGCCGGATCCTGGCGCGAGGTCGTAGTCGTCACCAGTCACAATGCCAAGGTGGAAACTAGCCGCGACGATCGGAAGTAGAGTGATTGCAACCAAGGCATTCCAGAATCGCATTGTGGCCTGCCAGTAGGTAATGTTGGTGAGTAGCTATGTAGGCCACATAAATCAAAGACTTCTAACCTCGGTTTTGAGCGGAGTGCCTAGAAAACTGAGGAGAAAGAGGGGGGGGGGGGGACCATCCTTAAGGTTCCTTATAGTATCTTATCGCGTAGTGGATCGGATGAAAATCTCGGTTAGCGCCAAAGTAAAGCCATGTGGGTACTAGTTCCCTGTGTGATGATGAGGATTAATACCGTGGCCTCGGCTAGTTCCATATGTAGCACCAGTTTTTGGTTTGTCGCTGCACTAAAAGATGTTCTTCACAACAACAGCACCCCTAGGCAGGTGGCCAGCCTCTATACAACATCCCTTGTATGATAAGAAGCCTATGTTTGTTGACGTTTATTAATAATTTCCTATTTTGCATAATCTGCGGGTGATAGAATTTACCTCAGGCCACTTGTCGGCCAAACCGAGCTTTCCATCAAATTGGTAATGTCTTGGTCGGATTATCATGGTGCCGTTTCGGCGACATACCCTGTATGCGGCGCAATTAATCCCACATCTCTGACTTGACACCGCCTCTCTGCGCGATGATCATTAATCTGTAACATCGCGCGGCCGTACTATCTCCGCTGCAGCAGTCTGGGCACGTCCCAACATTCAACTTCACTAGAACAGTGAAGTTGGTCTATCATAGTAAATGATAGAGGAATGGATCTATGGGCGGCTATGTAGAAGCCTTCGACACAGAAATGATGGAGCTGAGGGCAGCGGCAGAAGAGACATGTCGCTTCATCGAAAACAACCCAAGCACCCACAAGCTGTCAAACATAGTATTCTCCTCAGACAATACAAGTGCAATCGGTCGCATCTTCCAAGGGAAACTCGGAAAAGCCCAGGAACACACCCGGATCTTTAGGAAGATAGTGTGCAAGCTCCTGGACGGCGAAGACGACTTCAAGATCGCGATAAGTTGGTGCCCAGGCCACTGCGGCATCAAGGGTAACGAGCGCGCAGACGAGCTGGCCAAAGAGGGAGCTCGCCTCAGCCCGGACAGACCCCGCTATCACTCATTATCCTATGTAGAAAGCTTGCATAAGCAGGACATGGAAGAAGAGTGGAAGGAACGTTGGGCAAGCATGCCCATCCCGATCCGATCAGGATTTCACACAGCAAACCAGATCCCCCCCCATCGACTAAACCCACCACCAGGTTCAAATCGCTGGACCGGAAAACCTTCAGTAGGCTGGTCCAGTTCCGCACCGGCCACGTGCGCCTGGGCGAACACTACCACCGGTTCGGTATCCACACAAAGAGTGGAGCAGCTATCCAGACGAGAGAGCACATCCTCCAGGTATGCCCACAGTTTAAGAAACATAGACACATACTGGGCTGTGGTCGTCAGAGCAGGTTTTCGGCCCTTATGGGGAAGCCCAAAGGCATTCTTAGACTGGCAGAATTTATAAAGAAGTCGTGGGCCATAGACAAGAAGGGCGGACAGAGAGCGACGCAAAGCGGGGGAACAGGAGACAGGAGTACCCAACCAGTAACCCCCCCGTAGAGAAAGAGGGGTGACATGTACCTTACCACACCCCCACGCATACCCAGACATGACTTAGACCAACTCAGTAAACCTAGTAACGCCCCATAGTGGGACTGGGCAACTCAGGTTGTGTCCGTGTACCGCTTATGTAATCAGATTTGGGCAAAACATGGCCTCGCAAATGTTCCATCGATAACTCGTGAAACTGTATTCCAAGTCCCAACAAAAACCTAGAGAGTGTGAATATACAATGTAAAGTATGTACTGAGCGCTCAATCAGAAAAATCCACGCATTATAAAATGAGCATGTAAACAGACCAGTTATGGTCCCTCAGATAGCAGATCCTGGCGACTCTACAGATCGTGCATTATAGCGTTTTACAATATCTTGGAGTAGTGCCTTCCGGGGCCCAACTCGTACCTTATTGACTGCTGTTCAATTAGGAATAAAGGTGTCCCTAGGGGCCAGCCAACTAGCTTGTTGATCTGTTCAATTAGCTTTTCCCCCGTCATTGCAGCAATCACTGTAGCACCCAACTGGAGTATAGTACACTCTAGTTTCTCCTCCTCCACTCTCTTCTTCTCATCTCGTGCCTTCTGGGCTTCACGGCTGGCAGCGGCTTTTGCTGCCTCAACTTTGTCCATAGTTTCCTCTCAAGATTCTGTGTGTTCTCGATGCCGAGCTTCCTTCCTGAGGAATGGATGATGGGCTTCACTGAAATTTGCCCTTATGAAGCCCTCAGTGTTGTTACAGCTATACATCGCCAATGAATTAAATGGGCAGTTGATTTTGATTGTTTTGTATGCAACGAATTTTCCGTAATACTAATACCAATCGCTGAAAATGTAAAAGGGTATAAGGAGCGTGGTAGGAAGTTGTTCCAAAGTCAGAAGAGCATCAATTGAGCTGAGTGTGCCCCAGGCATCTCCAGAATGCGCTATTGAGTGTGACGACGTACACACGAATAAACAAATGATCACCCAACAATTTCAGGCTCGTCACACAGCAGCTAAGCATGTAGAAATTCTCCTGGATGTGTAGAGGGTCTTTTTCTATAATTCGGACTGTTGGATTTTTATAAAACGCGCTGGTTGTCGAGAACGGTTGTAGAGCCATGAGAACTCATTTTTTTTACAATTCCTCAGTCCAATTATCAGCTTTTACAATTCCAAGTAACTTTTGATTCAACTTTTTGTTGCATGAGACATTTGTGATGAGTTATAAAACTATACTTCCACAGGCTGCTCTGCGGCCAGTCTAGCTTACATAAGCAGTCCCGTGGGCAAGCTTCGCTTGCCCACCCCCACCCATAGTGGAACGGACAATAGGTCACATGTCCTTGCACGTGCACTGGACTTTTTCTCGAATATCTTTTGTTTATTTGCTCTATTTGCCTCCGTATTTTGAAATGTTATCCATAATTGTCCTTGTTTACATTGTGTACATTGCCGCTATAACCCCAAAAATCCAGCTCAGCTCGTTCTCCACATCTTATGTCTGAAAAATTCTGTCACCGCTGCCGGAAAACCAAAGGTCTTGACCAGTTCCGACCTACCCGTCAAGGAGTATCCTCTGCCTGTGCCTCATGTCTTGGTGCCCGACAGCATAGGGAGCAGGCAGAAGCACAGGACAGAATTTTGAATACTGTCAAAACTCTGCCTACACTTGAGGACTTTTATGCCAAACTAGAAGCCGCCAAAGAAGAGGAATATCTCTCACACACAATCCTTTTTCAGGGTGCACATTTTGTCCGGATCACCTCATTAGGCAATGAAAACATTGTGGATGCGGGCCCTGAGAATGATGCAGGGAACGAAGCCTATAGGACAAAAGCCGACATAATAAGTAGGCAATGTGAGGATATACTTGGCTATAGATGGAGGTGTGTGAGGATTTTAGTAATAACACAAAGGGGCTGAGTGTTCTTTAGGTACCATGATATGATACAGCGGGTGGGAGTCAGGGGGGAGCTTCCTGCTTTCTTCTTCCGATACCGATGCGCCCAAGATCAGCAAATGCAGGAAAAGGCTCGGAAGACTACTGATGTATCCAAGCAACGAGACCGCCGAGCCATGGCCTTTTTCAACTGTGAAAGCCATCTACATGTCACCCTCCAAATAATTCACAGCACATTCACTGCCAAAATTGACCTGAAACACACTGATGACCACATACCCTATCGTGCTACACAACTTCCACCGGAAGCCTTGGAAATGATTGCCACCAATAAGGAGAAACTGCTGAAAGATGTAAGGAATGTGCACGATTGTACCGAGAATACATAGAACACTCATCTATATTTGCTAGGTCTGGCAAGATGTTCGGAATAAATTTCCTAATGCATCATTCAGCCAGGATGCAGTATACCACTACCATCGTTCCCTTAAAATGAAAGACTGGAAACTTGACCCTGACCCAGTCACATCCGCCAACATTCTTCTGAGAAGAGCAAGTGAAATTGGTGCCTGGGATGGCCTGCATCATCAGCTACAAGTTATTGACCTGGGTAAAAATGAGGACTACGAGTATATTGGGATATCAATCCCTACCGTACTAGAATTGTGGGGAGGTCGGATCAAGGAACTGATAATGGATTCAGCCTGTAAGCATACATTATATCCACTCTTTCGGACCCACCTGTTAACCTGGCTTGCCCAAAGGGAAATGTGCGACTGGCAACTGGGAATTATTTGTCTTACTGGGAGAAGTGCGAGGCTCGGGGCTGCCTCTTGGCTGGTGTTTTATGAGAGCGAAGTCTAAAAATCCAAAAAAAGGTGGCAAGGAACTCGTGCTTACAACATGGCTATGTCACTTCCGTGATAAGTGGGAAATAACAGCAAAGGTCACCCACTCGGACAAAGACCGGAGTGAAATCAATGCCTTCACTCATGTCTTCCCAGATGCAAAATATCAACTATGCTTCTGGCATGTCCTAAGAGCAGTCAAACAACATCTCTCAATCCTTCGTCGTCAACCTGCTCCATATGATCCAACACAGGCTGTAGCTGAATTCCCATTTATAAGTCCAATATTCGTGCCTCTCAACCAACGGGATCAGCTCCCAGCACATATTGTATGTCTAGAATACCATATTCCGGTGCTAGCTGACATAGGAATATTGTCAGAGGCATGAAGCCGACATAAAAATTGTCCGCTCATTCATACCTCGTATTTCCTTTAAACTCCGAGGCCAGTCCATTGGCATCGGAGCACTGTTACCAACAAAACCACTTGATGGCACCATATGCGAAGGGGATGTGGAAGGAGTTTCTGACAGTGAGGCCGACAACAATGATGATGTTGATGATGGTAATGGCGATGGCAAGGGTGGTATATCCTCACCCGGTGATGTCCGGAACTTGGTAACAAAGGCTCTCAATGAGATGCATGCAGGTCAGCAACATAACCGATATAAATTAATGATACTTACCTCAGTCCATAGCTAACGTGAATCCTGATGAGCTGGAGACTGAGGCAGCAGATGAAGAGGATGCGCCCGACTGGGCATTTGACACAAATGAGAAATGGTCCACCAACCCTGACTACGAGTTTTGCCCTGCTGCCCATCGTAAACAACTTCTCTCCATCCTAGCACGACATTTCTGTCGGCACCCATTCTTTCCTACTCGAAATGGCACTCACCAGGATGCTTCCCAGATTCGCGAAGCATGCGTACGTGAGATGTACACCTTCTGCAGAAAGCGAGGGTTAGCCGATGTTTGGGGCTATATGTGGACATCATGGTACACACCCGCAATGTGGAAACTCTGGGCATGGTCCAGTTCCCCCTCTCTTCTCTCCCGCCTTCGAACAACAATGACAGCAGAGAAACATTGGCAATATCTCAAATATACGCACCTTGGATTCATGCACCGACCCTGGCTTGACCAGACAATCTATACAATGATTGTGAGTGTAATTCCAGCGATAATCGAAAAATCGATTGACCTGGATGGTGAGCGGTACCTTGGCCGAGCACTGCCATTAACGACATTCCAAACCCAAGCAAAAAAATCGTGGCTTACTCTTGCAGCTCGGCAGTCTGGTGGCATGGACTATGGGACGGACATCGTGAGATGGGTGTGTAGATGTGGGGCCCAACAACTACAAGCGCAACATTTCTGCAAGCACTTAGTTCAGGCTGTTCAAGCAACAGGCCCGCTCCCATCTAACTTCTTTGAAACTCTCTTGCGACGTCGCACCATGCCGATCTACAGACTTGCACATCTCCACACCGAGTCAGCAACTGATGGTGGAGGCTCTATTTCAGATGGTGATGACATTTGGATGGATAAACGGGGCCAGTTATCGAGAGGCACATGGAGATTTCATGTGACCCGTGACTCTTCTCTCATACCCATGACTGAGATGCCGACCAAGCGCCAGCGCTTGCCATCTCCTGAACGCGGGAATCCTCTTAACAAGAAGGTAGGGATATATTTTTCCCAAATATGAGAGACTGATTGTGTTTCTTTCGTTAACATGTAGCTTAAAATATCAATATCAGACATTCCATCATCGGAGGCTGACGTTGTAGGTTATGGATCAGACACCGATGAAGTATGATAGTCAATTTACTGTGAAAATTTGCTGACTTTATTTATTCCAAATCCAGACAGCCAACAAGGAAGAAGAAATACAGGGCTTCATGAAGAATCTTGAGCGCACACTGCAAATCCTCACAACCCAAACAACCCACAGCAACCCCAAATGGGCCAAGGCCATCACCTCAACACCGCTATTCACTAGCGCAGCAAAGGTAATCGGGGAGTACGTCAAAGTCGTGGACAGCCACGAGGCCCAACCTGGACGGACCTGGCCAAAGAGTACCAAAGAGCGAAGGGCATCCCCATACACGCTCTACCATCAAGTCTGAGCCGGAAGGGTAGCAATAGCGTGTTGTCAGGGTATTCAGGTCAGCCGGCTCAACAAATTGCTCTTTCTAAGTTTTCTCATATGACATCACTTTTGACTTAGAATGCAGTTGGGCACTGTTGTATATACGTGGACAATTGAAATCAAGATCAATTCCTTCCCGCTCACTGTGCTCTGCCAACTTTGGAACACTGTCATTAAGCCTAAACCGGCCATGGTGGCCATGAAGTCTGTTAAAAGGGAAAGAACTGTCCTGCCACCGGTGGAATCGAGCGTGAGAGTGTTGATGAACCCCTTTGCCACTCATGACAGTGGTTCAAATTCAGAAGTGACTCAAGCGGTTCAGTTATTTCCAACGGATCATCTATGCTAATGTTGCAAAGTCATAGAAGTTGAGTCCATCTACACTTTGAAGCGGGAGCTCGAGCAGAAAGAATACCTGAATGCCAACTCATCTTACTAGTGAGAACACCTTCAATCCACGTTGGACAAATAAGCCGTGACAACATGCTGGTACGCATATCTGTGTGTTCATATCTTTACAGACATATACCCTTTTGCTTTGTGTGCTGCGTGTTTTACTCATTCACAATGCTCCAGCATTCCGCGGTGGTAGCGCCTCCCATTATTTTTGTTTCATTACTTTCTACACCCCTTCACTGCTTCACCGCGCGCGTGCGGTTACAATGTTATCTTACCATCAACTCATACTTGCCCTATCTTCAGTGATACGGACATCTTGGAAGTCAACTCAATTCACTCCGTGATACGATCGATGCTTTGAAGAGTCGAAAGTAAGGACACAAGTGTCCCGCTTCATCAGCATGAAAGGTGACATCAATATCGATGTCATCCCACCCCTGTCCATCTGCGTTGTCCAAGAAGGCATCTTTGTTGACGAAAAGCGGGCTCCAGGACAATTCTCAAGATTGGTAATGTATGTCTAATTTCACCTAATTTTTTTCTGGGTTGATATTCATGTCGCATGGTTCTCTCAAAATCAAAATCGATGCTTTCCTGCCTGCTGCTGTGCTCTGCCAGCATTGCGATGAATGGTGCCCACATAGGCATTATGCTGTTGCTGCCCACAACAGTGGTTCAGATTTCAGATTACTTGTAACTTAGACCGTCTCCACGCATTGACCATTTAAATATGATTATTTATGGTAATAATATATGATCTATCTCTAGTTGGTCTTGAATCAATTTCCCTCATTTTCAAGACATTTCCCATGTCGAGCACATGACTATTGTCCGTTCCACTATGGGGCGTTATTAGGTTTAGTGACCAACTCAGATGTGATTAGTCAGGTTAGTCGCACTGCCATGTACAAACTGGGGGTGGGCAACGTAGGTTGGTTCCGTGTTCCGCTTATGTAATCACATGGAGCAGAAAAGTGTACCAAAAATGTCTCGTGTACTTTCTCACCACACACAACAAATAAAGAGAAACATCATTAGTAAACATTAATCAGATTGACCTAAAATAAAAATTGTTCAGAGGAATTTTTGAGAAAGTCAAAAATGGCTGTGTTGTGGTCGAGGAAATGTGTATAATTTGCCCATATCTTCAATTGTAGGAAGTTACACGCAAATTCCTCTGAACGTTTTGTAGAAATCTACTATCTGCACCATATCCCCGATTTATATGCTCTCAGGAGGATACTGGAGAGAGAAAGTACAAACGGGGATTTTTGTTATGGTTTATTTGTACTTGTGCGCTGCATCGGGGCAAACACGACCCAACTGGTACCGTTGACACTTAATCTGGACTCATCTATCGCTTAACATGCAATATCAGTGATCACCACTACTTATGTGGGACATATTACTTACATTACGCCTGACGATGTGTAACTATCATCGTTCCCTGGTCCCTGCCTCTTCTTCATCGCCAATGGCAGGAACAATGCGCCGCCACTTGATGGCCGGAGAAACTGCGAAAACGCAGTTACCGAGGAGGCACTATATACTTCCCCCGAACACCTTGTGACTCCATCGTGTGTGCCATTTGTAGAAGACTCAATGTGCCCGCATGCTGTCAATCTACAATGATTATAACGTCTCCCTTTTGCACGGCGACTATCCAGTCCATGCCCCACATCTCTTTCTTCCTCTTGGTATTGTTTCTGCAACACATGTGCCCCCGAAGGGGTGATATCAATTTCTGATGCCAGCTGCCAAGATCCCTAGGTTTTTTTTTACTATTCTGATCCTCATTTGCTACCTCTATTGTTCATGTTCCCCTCGCGGGGTTGGAACTCACTCATTCCATGACATGGGAATCAAGTTTGGGTACCACATGAATCATTCCAGAATCGCATTAATTGTGACCACTGTACTGGCAGGCAATGTTTGTGAGTAGCTATATATGTCCATGTGGGCCACATGAATCAAGGGCTTCGATCCAGCCTCGATCTTGGAATGCCTAGAAAACTGAGGAGAGAGAGGGGGGACCATCCTTCAGAAGCTTCATATATAGGAAATTTTGGTATATAGGCGAGCTCTAAAATTTAATGGTAAACAGGAACAAGCCGTCTCCAAAGGGAAATTGGTTTGTGTTGGGAACCGTTCTATGTACATGTGAGTACTGTCGATCAATTCTGCATTCCCAATGTGTGTCATGGGAGGTTGGTTATGCTTTACGGAACATACGCGGATGATCAGTCTGAGATGCGCGAGGTCAGACAGATTTGCAGGCGTGCGGCGGACGGCTAAGACCTGGTGCTGATTCAATTTGAATTGCTCCCACGGAATCGATCGCGGATCCTTCCGAAAAATCTCACTCACTTAGCACCTCAACCCAGTATGGTAAATAGTCGAAACCCAGCCCAGGTACACTTAACCCTACTGCATTTTATAGGCGCCATGCCCAGTCTGCCAGGGTACGGAGACGGTCTTCAATAATGCGGGTGGAGATACGATCTGCTCTACATGTGGGAATGTTTTGGAAGAGAACGCTATGGTAAATGAGCTCACGTTTGGCGAGACTAGCAGCGGTGCTGCTATCGCTAATGGGACTTTCGTCCCCCAAGGGTCAAGTAAGTCATTCCGTCATTTCCTTCGGGCTGAGGCTATAATACCCGTGTTTCTTCTGTGTCCCAAGCTGGCGCCAATACTAGAGGAAGAGGAGGATCCGAAACTAAGGATTTTGCCATCCGAAACGGTGCGGTTCGTGCCATCTTGCTCTCTCTCTTCGTCGCTTACCTTCGCATACCCAGGGAAGCGAGTCATTCGTAACGTTGCCAATGCGCTGAATTTGGGTGACGCGGTGATTATACCCGCAGAGAAGTATTACAATTTGGCAGTACAGAGCAACTTCATCAAGGGCCGACGGAGTACTCATGTGGCTGCTGTATGCCTGTATTGTGCATGTCGTATAAAAAACATGTCCAAGATGCTGATCGACTTCTCCGATTCGCTCGGGGTAAGGTATTGGTACTCCCGGTTTACCGTAGTCACTCATGTCTACTGTAGGTGGACGTATTCACGTTGGGAGCAACATACACGCGCTTCGTTCGACAATTTATGGTTCGTCTGCCACCTATAGACCCTGGGCATTTTATTATCCGGTTTGCGCAAATGCTCGCGTTTGGTGATGAAACTCCGCAAGTCGCCAGAGATGCGCTTCGCCTCGTGTCACGGTACAATACCGATTGGCTTCAGACAGGTCGCCGTCCGTCCGGGATATGTGGCGCGTGTCTATTGCTGGCGGCCCGCATGAATAATTTCCGACGTTCGGTCACCGAGGTGGTCCAGGTTGTCAAAATCGCAGAGTGTACCCTCAACAAGCGCCTACAGGAGTTCAAGAGCACCCCTTCGGGCGATCTGTCTGTGCATGATTTTAGGAATATGTGGCTGGAGCAGGAGAATGATCCTCCTGCGTTCACGCGCGGGAAGGAGAAGCGGTTGCACACGAGATCGAGGATGGATGTAATGTGGAGTCGTCTCAGGAAGCGCAGACTCTCGTAAGCGACCAAGAACTGAGCCTGCTGGTACTCCCGCACCTGAACCACCCGGAGGGAATCGCAGTGACACACCAATCAATGTCTCCAACCCAAACGTACCTTTTGAGAATGGCGTTGTACCTTTCGGCCCAGAAACATTGGACGACGGAGAGGTATCGCGCAGCAAATCTCTAGAACGGGAACTCCAAGAACGTGTTGAAGACTCATATGCAGGTGTTAAGGGCATCTCACGGGAGGAAGGCGAAGCGCTCGCTGATCAAGTCATTGCTCAACTCGAAGTCGGCACGGCTTTTGCACGAGAGTTAGAGAATCTCGGAGAGCAGAGGGCTTGGAATCTGAGCCAACAACTGAACCAACTGAAGCGGATGGCGAATGGAACGATCCGGAAATCGATGATGACGAGATCGAGATGTATCTCGCAAGCCCCGATGATATAGTTTGCAAGGAGAAAGTGTGGGTTGAGCGGAACTTTGACTGGATGGAGGCGACCGCTGGTAAATGTCCTTAATTACCACTCTGGGATTGTGAGACTACGGTTGACTTTGGATCATTCAGCTAAGGGCATCGAGGATGAGCTGACAGGAGTTAAAGAGCGTCGGAAGGTTTGTTCTGCTGGTAATGACAAGCGTGCTGTACTTACAGTGATCGAATCTCAGAGGTCTAAGCCTGCAAAACCCGAGATTCCAGCACACCGATGGGGAGAACGCTGCCCACTCCGCCAGGAATATGTTGAGCGCTCAAAAGAACAAATTTTCCAAACGCATCAACTACTCAAATCTGGATAACCTTCTCTGTGGCAATTCCTACCTTCACGGAAAGAGAACAAGTCCAGATTTGGACAGCGGAACAAATCTTCGTTGCTTGATCCGCCTGCACCAAGTCAGGATGATGAGAAGGAAGAGGATAAAGAAGAGGACGAGACATTCGACCTCGACAAACTCCGCGCCTTTAGTCATGACGACCCTTACGATATGGGTGACGATTACTATTACGATGATGGCGGCTTCCAGGAGGAAGTATGAAATCACGAAGAGCCTGCATCGATACTGCCTCTTTGAACCCTTTGTATGCTTATTTCATTATTTATTACGACCCCGCGCACCCTATACATTCATCCACTTTCAAACTTCCGTATCCCATAGTCACCAAGACCGTCAATTGGAACCAGCTCCGAGTGGTCTGTTGCTCGATCTCAACATAATCATAGTTCTTGTTCAAGTATTGTTCCAGTACCTGTCGATATCATGCACTGGTATCTTTGTGTCGCAAAGTAGTAGGCTAGATAGAGCGCGAAGTGTTGGAATAAAAGTGACTTATACGCTGAACTAAAAGTTACCTAGGGATAT